>NW_023501133.1:0-88601 GCF_014066305.1 Letharia columbiana | reverse complement strand
TAGTAGTATAAATAATAATACTAGAATTCTTAAATGTTATCTCTCGACGGTTATCGAATAAGTATAAAAAGTAAAAATAAAATAGCGATAAATAGTCTCGCTTATTAGAGCCTTAGATATTTTAATCTAATATTCTTTTTATAAAGAAATACTATATAAGAAATTTATAAATTAATTTTAATTTAAAGTTTATAATATAATACTTAATATAAAGTACTTTTAAAAGATATATTAATTTTATTAATTAATTTTACTACGTAATAAAGTAAGAAATCTTAATAAGATTTCGAAAGAGGTCGAGGTCGAGATAGAATTTTAAGTCGAGATTTTATATTATTTTAAAACCTTAATCTTATCTTAACTTAAAGACGAAGTTTCGAGATATATCTCGATTATTAATTTAAAGCCTCTATAAACGCGAAGAGACTTTTCGAGAGACGTATAAACTAAGTTATATATAATTACTAAGTATTAAGATATTAATAAATAAGATATAAAATACTTCTCTAGTACTTTTAAATCTAATACGCTCGAGTAGAAAGCTTAAATATCTCTTAAGATATATAGTTCTATTATATATAATATGAAATAGAAGTCTTAGCGCGTTATAATTTATATATTCTCTAAATATATAAGTACTTACGTAAGCTTATCTAGATAAGATAACTCTTACTAATAAATTTATTTATATAGAAATTATATTCTTAATTTAATAATAGATCTTTTAATCTAATAGTAGAAAGATAGTTTAAGAATATTATAGTTAAATATATAGTTAGCGTTATCTCGAACTTTAAAAAAGTATACTTAAGACTTAGAATTACTTAGAATTAAATTAAACTATAAATCTTATTAACGATTACGTCTACGTCTACGTTAACTTTTTATTATTTTATTTCTTAATATATAATTACTATTTTAACTTAAATAGAAGATTATATTATATATCTCGATTATAAATATAAATAAAGAATATAATTATAATCGCGATAAGCTATAATATCTTATATAAAATATATTTTCTAGTTATATAAAGTCTATTATACGTAAATCTTTAATTATAAAAAGAGTTAAAAGAAGATTAATAAAAGCTCTAAGATTATTTACTAAGCTATCGAATAAAATATTATAAATATTATAAATAAATATTATATAAGATAACTATTATAATATTCGTATAAATAATATTATTTTAAATTTATAATATAATAACTAGTTTTATCTTATATAGAAGCTAAACTTCTTCGACGAAGTTTTAAAAAAAAGAATAATAGTTTTTAATTTCGTAATCGAGATATAGTATAAAGAATACGCTTCTAACTCTTTCTATACTTTTCGAATTCTTTTTTAAGTTTATATACTTTAACTCTTATTAAGAAAATAAAATTTAAAGCTAATATTGAAGATATACTTAGTTAAAAGTATTAGCGTTAAGATTAATATTATTAATAATCGTATTAATATACTAAGAGCTTAATTCTAATTTAGATTTTATAGACTTTAATATATAATAAAAGTAGTAGAATATTATAAGTTATATTAAATTAATAAATTAAAATATAAGTCGAAAAGAATAGACGCGTAGATTTACGAGAAGTTATTTTTTAATAAGTTAAGATTTTATAATATAACGCGTTATTATTAGTAATTGCTAATAAAATAGAAAAATACTTTTAGCGAGAAGAATAGTCGAGAATTATTAAATTCTAAACGTGGCTAATAAAGTAATTATTATTTAAAAACCGAAGTATTTAATATCTTATTTCTAAAGTTAGTAAATTTATTTCCTCTATTTATAATATCTAAAAGAAAGTATAATAACGATTATAATATTAGAGAAGATAACTTTATTAATAATCGAGATTTTATATAAAAATATATCGTTAAGATTAAATTATTACATTTCGTATAAATTATAGATAGTAGACTTTATTTAAAAATAACTAGTATCTTATTATAATCGATATTATATTACGAGTAGATATATTTTATTAATATATTAATTTTTTATATATTAAAAGTCTCTTAAATAAATAAGTTTTAAGAAGATAAGTTAATATTTATTATATATATAATATAATTTAATAAAAGCTACCGCTATATTATTAGTTTATTAATTATTATATAAAATTAATAAAGAACTTTTTATAACGATCTTATAAGATTATAGTAAGTTTTTAATTTATAAGAGATTTTTAGAGTTTAATCGCTATATTAAGTTTAGTAATTAAGATTAAAAGTAAGATAGACGCTTAAAAAGATAGTATCGCGTTCGACTTAAAGGTTACTATTAAAGATATCGTTATAGATTAATTAAATAATATTAAATAACGAAGATCTTAGAAAAGCTCTAGAAGATTTATCTACTCGTTAAAAAAATCGTATTATTATCTATACTTATAGTTTTACTTATATTACTTTTAAAGATATATAGCTCGATATTATTTAGATAATTATTTTAATAAATCTTAGTTTAGTAATTATCGAATTATCGAATTAGCTATTAATTATATAAGTTAATATCTATATAACTAGTATTATAATATTTAGAGTTATACTTAAATTTAAATTCTTATAGTTTTAATACGCGTTTATTTTAATAATATCGAAGTTAAAGATATATATATAATAAAGAATAATAAAATTTATCGTAATATCGACTATGATAATATTAACGCTAATAATTTAATATAATTAAAGCGCGACGATATAGAAATTATAGATAATATATTAGACGATAATAAGTATAGAAAATAGAGATAAGAGAAAAGCGACGGCGAAAAGAAGATAAAATATTATAAGTTAGTATAAAGACTAATAACGATTAAAGATAGTAATTATATTTAGAATAATATTATAACTATAGTATAAGAATCTTAATTAATAAAAAGTTATAGATATTTTAAAAAGATCTTAAATTTTAAACGCGAGATAAAGATAAAAAATATTATATTAGAGTTTTTAGTTATAATTTATATATAGATAAATATAAAGTTAAAGACTAATCGCCTTTAGTATTTAAAAATTTAAATTTAAATATAGTTATATAAGAGTATATTATATATAATAATATTATATTTATATAAAAAATTTCTCTTAATAATATTAAATAAAGCGAAAATCTTAGCTAAATAAAATATAATCGTTTTATTAAACTTAGAAATAGATATCGTTAGAAATTCGCGATCTTATTAGCGCTCTTTAAAATATAATATATAAATAGCGTTTTATCGAAGTATTAACTAGATAATAAGTTTAATAATCTAAATTATATTTCTTAGTAAAAACTAATAATCTTTATTTACTTATATTTAATATAAGACGAAAGAGTAAAGAGTAGTAACTAGATTTATAGAAGATATAGAAAGTCTTCTTATAATTTTAATAGAAATATATTATAGAATATAAAAGTATATATAATAATACTTTAAAGTAAGAGATAGAGATTATTATTATAAGAAGATACGATTAAAGAAAGAATTATCTAAGCGAAATTTCAGTCTTATTACGCGTTTTTTATTATCTTAATACTTATATAAAGTCTTATTATAGTATAATATTCTAATTAAAATATTATCTATTTATTTATCTAGCTATATTCTATTAGAATTTAAATAAAAGTTTTTATTTCTTATATAGATTTTATTTATATTTCGAAAATATTATCTTTTAATATAATTATAATAGAAATAATTAGAGTCTTATTAGAGATATAAGCTCGACTATTTAAATAAGCTCGCGATAAATATATAATATTAAAAGATAATTCTATAGTATTAATAGATAATTCTAGAATTATCTTCTAGAAGCGAATTAATTAATATTTAAAGTTAAATTTAGCGCGTAAATCGAGTATTTTATTTAACTCTAGTCTAGACTAAGATCTTTATAAAGCTTATATTAACGTATTATTATTCTTTAAATAACTCTTTAAGCGAGATATTATATAAGAACTTAGCGTAGAAATCTTAGCGTATAGAACTTTCGTTTATAAATTATAATCTTTTAATATATTCTTATATACTAATTTTTATTATTAATTTTATTAATACTTAAATCTAATGAATAGAAACTCGTCTTTATTTAATTATAAGTAAATAAAGAAGTTTATATATAACGCTATCGACTTTCGAGTATAAGACTTTAATATATCTTATTTCGATTAATACTTCGAGAACTATATCTTATATAGAGCGGATAATATTATTATATTAAACGAAGATATATTTATTATATATAGTTCTTTTAAGATATATAATAATAAGTCTAGCTTCTTTATTAATTTCGAGATTAAAAATAAATCGAAGATAATATAAGTATATTTATATTAATATATATATCTACTTTTATATATAAAATAAACGACTTTAATACGAGTCTTATAAGGATAAAGAGTTAAAATTATTTATATATTTATCTAGAATCTTTCTTTATAATTTAAAAATATACGTTTAATATAGAATATAACTTATATACTCTCTCTATTACTATAATCTAATATAAATCTAATATCTAAGATATCGTTTAAGCGATAAATATTTCGTTTTACTTTTAGTTTTTACTTTAGAAAATAGCTATCGTAATAAAATAATATTAATTCTTTTATTTCTTTCGCCCGAGTTTTCACCCTTATTCTTACTTTTACTCTTATCTCTATCTTTATCTTAATCTTATCTCTAGTATATTAATTTATTCTTATATAATTCTTTTTATAATATTAAAAGACTTAAGATTATTAAAATAAATACTATTTATAGATTAAAGCTAAATATATATTTAATATTTTAATATAATTTTTATCTCGTAATATTAAAGATATAACTATAAATTATTATCTCTTAATTTATACGATTATTTTCGAAATAGCGTTTAAATTTAGATATATTAATATATAATAAATCTTCTTTATTATAATAATAATTATATTTAAAAACTTAAAAGATAAAGTAAAAAAATTATAGTATAGTTAAAATCTTCTCTTATATTATATATATTAGAATCTATAAAAGAATAGATAATAAACTTATTAAATCGCTTTATAAGATTAGCGAGACTTTTACTTAATATACTTTCTATATTACTTAACGTAATTATTATAAATAATATCGCTTATATCTCTCTCTTTATTATTATAAATTATATTTATAATAGAAGCTAGTAGCTAATAGCTTAATATAACTTAGCATTAAGATATATTTAGATAACTAGATTTTATAGAAGAAGAATTATCTTTTTACTACTTAAAGTCTTTCTTAGAAACGTCTTTCTTAGAAAACGTCTTTCTTAGAAATAAGATTTCTAAGAATTTTATATTATTATAATAGTGATAGTAATATCTATATAGTAGCAGTTATTAAATAATAACTTACTACTAGAAATTAATAGAGTCTTTTATTAATATTAGATTAATTTAAAATTAAGAATCTTTATATTTCTTTAGTATCGGAAGTAAAGAATTCTTATACTTCTTTAGATATAAGAATAAAAAATCTTCGTACTTCTTTATCTTTCGCTTTTATATACTCGCTAAGCTAGCTTTTTATAATATAATTATCTAGATCTAATAGTTATTAGTTTTTATTATCTTCGATTATTAAGTAAGCTTTCTTATTAATAGAATTACTCGAAGAATTATTTAATATCTTATTAAGAAAATTTTTAGATCTATTAAATTAATATTATTATTATTAAAAGACTAACGAGTATAATCTCATTCTTCTTTATTTAATTCTCTTTTTTAATAAACTTAATTAGAAGATTAAGCCATCGATTATACTTTTCTAAAAATAATACTTCGTTCTTTTCAAGAATCTACGACTTAGAAACACCGTCTCTTCGATTCTCTATCTACTAATAATACTCTAAAAGCGAAAAGATATACTCTATTAGAGTAAGTAGATACCTCGCCTATTAGATCTTTAAGTAATAATCCTTAACTTATTACTAAGTCTAGCGATCTATAACGTCGTTTATTAGAAATCTTAAATATCTCTACTAATAAGATTATTCGCTACTATAATAATAGTAAGATAATAAATAAAGAATCTAAAGTAAATCTTTAAGTTATTCAAGACCTTCTAGTCTATCGAGTCCGCTAGAAAATCTAGAAAATTTAGAAATATTAGACTAAAATATTATTAATAAAAATAATAAACCTCGCTTTCTTAATAGCGACGTCGAATTCTTTAATTCTTTTTATAATAATAAATCTTCTAATATAGTAATAGATATAGAGTATATTAGAAAAGAAATCTATTTTTAAAATATTACTATCTTTATTAATAGAATTAAGAATATTATAAGAGTTAAGAATATAGAGCTACTATAAAATAATCTATAGATTTATCTTTAAAATAAAGTACTCGAGTAATATATATATTAACTTATTAATAATAATAAGTATTTATTAACTTATAATAATAACGTTAAAAAATAAAATATCGCTTTACTTAAGAGATTTAGATCTATTAAAACATCGAAAATAATTACTATTATTAAGAAATAATATATATTTAATAATATTATAAGATATCGTAAGCTATATAAATATATTATAATTATTATTAAAGTTATTAAAGTAGTAAAACTCGATAATAAGTATAATTAGCTTAATATTATTTAAAATAATCTTAATATCAAGTTTTAGTCTAATATAGATCTATTTACTATTTAAATTATATTAAATTAATTTCTTATAATTATAAATATAAGAAAGAATTAATAATAAATAAAGGCTTCGAGAATAACGAAGCTTAATTTAAGTAATACTTCTTATATACTAAATCTATTTTATAGAGATAATCTTAGTTAATATAATTAAGTAAGAGATATATCTAATCGATTTATAAACTCTAATTTCTAGAATTTTAATCGACTATAATAGTAATCTTTAGCTTTTCTTAATTAATAAAACTATTAAATTTATAATTAATTTTAAAAACTAACTTATTAAAACGATAGTTCTATTTATTAAAGCTATTTTTTAAGAGATATATAGTAAGTATTATTAGCTTTATCGATATAGCGTTAGATTATTACTAGTCTAAGTTAATATTAATAGTAAAACGCGTATAAATCTTATTAGTTTTTTTAGCTTAATTATATCTTATATCGATTTAAAGAAGCCTATAAGAATACTAATTAATCTTTTTAATTATAAAAATAGTAAATTTATTAAATCTTAATTAATAAAGTAAAGAAATTTGAGAATCCTTAATAAAATTTAAGTTACTCGAAGAATTCTAATAGTTTTTATAATAATTATAATAAGAAGGATATTAAGAAGTAAGAAAACGATTACTCTAATTTTTATAAATCTTATAAAAGTATAAAATCGAAGGTTAACTTTATCGACTCGTCGTTATTAGAATACTCTTATTAATAATATTATAAGAAGTTTAAATTTAGAAATAAGTTATTTTATTATCTTAAGTAGTAATATTAAAATTATAAATTCGAGAATAAAATTTTCAGAAAATTCATTAATATCGGGAATAAGAATTCTAAAAATTTTAAGTATACTATAAAAGTAGTTTTTACACTTTATACTACGAAAATAATTTCTACTCTTAAAATTATCGAGTCTATTATTATAGAACCGCCTAAATATAAATAAAAAATCGCTTTTTATAATTTCTAATATACTAAGATAGATACTCGCTTAAATATAAACTCTTCTAATATAAAAGTTTATCTAAATTCTAGATATCTAATTATTCTTAAAGATTATACTTTATTAGCTTTCTTACTTAATTTTAAAAAACGAATTTAAAAGTAAATATCTTTTATATCGATTTAAGATTATAATAATAGAATTATTAATACTATAAAGTATATTCTTATAAATCTATACTTTTTAGAAAATCTAGAAAATATAAAAAAATCTACTTTTATTAAGATATAAATAAAAGTTTATTTAATAAATAATCTTAAGATTAATATATTAATTAGAATAAATATTTTTATATTATATAAGTTTCTACTAAATTATAAGTTATAATCTACTATTATAAATAATTACTAGAATATTAAGATTTCTATTTATTCTATAATAAAGTTTTATTCTTAAATTAAGTAAGTTATAGAAGTAAAGTCGATATTTATATTACTATTTAATTTTATAATAAATATTCTAATTAGCTATTATAACACGCTTTCTAATAATTATAATTATTTATTTAAATTTAAATTCTTAATTTTTCTTAATAGAGAAGATAATATCTTTATTTACGTTATAGATTTCGCTATAACTTTTATATAAATAAGAAATTCTATAAAAGTATTAATTTTACTTTCTAGAAATACGAGGCTAGATACTATAATAGAGTATATTATAAATAAAAATTATTAAATTTCTTATAAATTAATAAACTTAATAATATATAAATAATATACTTTAAATTAATCGAAGATAGCTATTATTATCGCTATTATAAATAATTTTATTAATATAAATTATATTACTAAGATAGATTCTATTCTTAAATATATATTTTTAAATAATATAATTATCTATAGTAATAATAAGACTTATTATACTTTTAGCTCTATTATAATAAAATATAAAAATATCTTTATAGATTTAAAAAGAATTATAGATATTTCTAAAGAATAATAGATATCGATTTGTTTAAAGCTAGACGCTAAAATAAAGCTATCGAAAGTCTATTTCTTTAACTATAAAGATCGAGAAATAGTTAATACTACTTTTAATAAGCTATAATAATAAAAAAAGCTTCGCTTTTTTACGTAATTAACTTCTTATAACTAGTTTTACTTTATAATCTAGCGAGATATATTATAAAATTATAAAAAAAGAGTTATTATTAATATTTAAGAACTTAATATTATAATAAAAGATAACGACTACTTATTATTCTTATAATTAATTATTATTATATTAATAATAAAATATATCTATATTTCTATTATAAATGAAATTATATAATTCTATTAATTTAGTATAAAGCTTTTTAATAGATATAAATTTACTATTATTAGCTATCGCTATTAAAAAAAATTTAATATAATAATTATAAAATATAAAAGATTTTTATTATATATATAATATTAGACTAATATCCTACTACGTTTACTTTATACTTTTATATATACTTTTATAAATAATATTATTATCTTTAATAGAATCTTTTAGAAGTATAAATTTTATCTTTAATAGCTATTTTAGCTATTATAAGAGAAATATACTTCTCTAATATTAATTAAATTCTTTTTAAGATTTCTATCGATAATACTATTAAAATAACGCGTTAATTCTCTTAATATATCTATAGTAGAAGAAAAAATTAAGATAATTACTATACTTCGATTCTTATTAAATCTTTATAATTTAAAAATCTTTCTTAGTTTAATGAGATAACTAAGAAACTTAATTTCTCGCTATATATAGCGTGCTTAGCTATTATAAAAATAAAAGACTTCTCTTATTTAAATAATAGTAGCTAAGTTAATTACTTTCTTAAATTAATTCGAAGTAATTATTATATTTACTACTATTACTTCTAAGAAATACTTTATTAAATCTACTTATAAGCGAACTTTTATAAAGCTATATTACGAATTAATTCAAAAAGAAATTTCTATCTTCTAAAATTTATAGAATATTTTTCACTTACTCTTCTTTCTAATATACTTCGATTATAAATAAAAGTTATATATAAATATCGATGCTTTTAAAGTATAAGATTTCGCTATTATAATTTATTATATATAAAAAAAAAAGAAAATCTCTATTTCTATTAGAGAAGATATATAAATTATAATATTTCTTAGTAAATTAATTAATGCTATAAAATATAATTATTAAATTATAAAATTTAGAGTTACTACTATAATTTAGATAATTTAAAAAATTAAATATCTAATCGAAGTATTAGAAGTATTATCGATAATAATTTATATCGATTACTTTATTATAATTTAGACTCAAACCCCCCTTCTTTTTATTAATAAATTAAATCTTCGACTAATTTATACTTCTTAATATTTATTAAAATTTAACCTTATTATACGCTATAAGATTAATAAGATAAATAGTATTTTTAATATATTATCTAGACTTTAAGTAGATATAGATTCTAAAAAAAAGTAAGCGATATTAAAAATTCTTTATAATAATATTATAGAAGTTAAGTATAAATAGATAGTATCGCTTAAAGAAATTTCTATTTATTATATAACTTTAATACAAATAAGTAATAACTTTAAGAAACGCCTTATTAAGACGTATAGTAAGAATTCTTAATAGATTAAGATACTTAACTTACTTAAGTAGCCCGAGATTAATCTTTCGAAGAAACTTCGCTTTTGAAAATATAATAATCTTATTTATAGTATTACGCTTAATTATATTAATAAGTAAAGACTCTATATTTCTAAGTCTATATAGTAAAAAGTTTTTTAGCTAATATATAATCGAAATTTTTATATCGATTTTTATATTATTTACGCTAAGATCTCGCTATTAATCTATATTAGAGACTTATTAAAGTATCTTTAAACTTATTTAAAGTATTATTCTAAATATTAACTTAATTAAATTAAATATTATCTTACTTATAGCGAGCTTAATTTAATTTTTACGCTATTAATTTCTTTTTATATTATAATAATAAATTTTATTATTACGCTTTTCTTCTAGAAAGATAAAAATATACTTCTTATTATAATATATAAATTCTCTAAAAAAAAACTTTTTATATTAGAATTTAATAAATAGACTATTATCGATTAGACGAATACTTTATTTATTACTCTAATATCTTATAATTAAAATATTTCTATCGCTATAATTAACGATTATAATATCAAGTTTATAAATATTTTTTAAAAAGCTATTTTCGAGAAGCTTAAAACTACTATAGCGACTTCGATTATTTATTACTCTTAAATAAATAAGTAATTAAAAAGAATAAATTAGATTATCGAGATTATTTTATAATTTTATCTTATTACTAGCATAAATAACTAGTTAAATATACTTTTATTTCTTTAAATATATCTTAATAATTTAATTATATTAATAAAATTTATATTAAACGAAATCGCTTATAAATTTTAAGTGTAAGATACTTTAGATCTACT
The DNA here is from genome assembly GCF_014066305.1 of Letharia columbiana. Taxonomy (NCBI): domain Eukaryota; kingdom Fungi; phylum Ascomycota; class Lecanoromycetes; order Lecanorales; family Parmeliaceae; genus Letharia; species Letharia columbiana. Next base: position 77,498 of record NW_023501133.1, on the reverse strand, counting down.
AATAGACTTATCGCTAGAGAATCTTAATCGACTATATCTTATTAAATAAGAAGAGATTAATAATATTATTACTTTCGTTAACGCTATAATAAAAACTCGCTATAATAATAATTATAAAGCTATTAATCTTCGCGAGAGATTATTAATTTATCTAAGACTATATTATAACTACTCTATTTCTAATATTAATCCTAAGCTTTCTAATTAGAAAATCGAATTATTTAAAATATTAAAGAAAGTCGAAAATCTTATTTATCGACTAGATCTTTTAGATATTATATATATTTATTCTATAATTTCGAAAATCGCTAGATAATAGAAGTTTAATTCTTATCGCTTTATTCGAATAATTTGAAGTAGATTATTAATTTCTCTTACTTCTTACGATATCGAAGGCTTTAAGAGTAAATTTACTTTTTCTAGAAGTAATATTCTTACGAGTGAATACTCTCCTTAAGAATTATAAAAATACGTATATCTCTTTTATTTATAACTCTTTCTTAAGTAACGAACGAGATATATTATCTTAATCGCTACTCTTAGCTATTTAATTAGATTTATTATTTTAACTATTAATCTAATTACTCTAGTCTATTTTATATATCTTAATACTTTTAGATTCTATCGACTATTTATAATAGCGTTCTTTAATCTACGTAGTTTCTAGCCTCTAGTATCTTTCTAGCTAATACTTTACTCTAATCTATTTATAATTTTTATCTCTTAGACTTTAAATAGAGAATTACTTTCTTTTATATTCTTTATCTTAGAAATAGTAATATTTAGCTTCTTCGCTATAAAGCTAAAAGCTTTTATCTTAATATTATTTTTTAAAGTGCTAATCTTAACTTTAGAAACATCGTCTAAATATTAAACTCTTTTTTAAATTCTATAGCGTATAGTTTTCGATATTATTTATATTCTAATCTCTTAATAACTATAGTTTAATATTCTTCTTCGATATAGAAATCGATTTTATTAAAGGTCTAAGAGATAGATATATTAAACTATTTTTTAAACTAAAGGGACTCTCTATAGTAAGAGTCTTATTTATATTTATAGCTTTTATATCTTAATCTAACTATATTTTAATTAAAGAATAAGCGTTTAGCGTTTATATTATATTCTTTTCTTTATTATTAAAAGTACTAGAATTAATTTAGCGTTTTATCTTTATAATATAAACTTCTTCTTAAACTATATAAAGATATTAGCTCTTACTTAATTCGCCTTTTTTATCTAAAATTTTAAAAAGGCGATTTATTAAGCTAATAGACGTTTAAATAAGACTTATTTCTCTATCTTAGCGAGAAGAGAGTTTAGATAGATTATTAAGATAGGCTTTAGCTAATAGATAACTATTATTTTTTAATAAGTTTAAGTCTCTCGAAGTCTAGCTTCGATAGTTATTAATTAACTTAGCTTATTATAATATATAACGAATAAAAATACGATAATAGTATTTATATTAATATTATTCGCTATATCTTCTAAAGATAAGAATAATAGTTTAGCTTATAATATAAGTTTAAGTAGCTTAAGAGATAGTTTAATCGCGTTAGCTATTTATATAATTATATTATAAGATTTTAAAAGACGTAAACTTCTTCGTCTATAGCTATCGAGTTCTATTAAATATAAAAAAGTAGTTTATAGCTTCGCTATATCTATAAGCCTAGATTTACTATTTAAAAAAGAGAGTTTTATCTAACTATAACTACGATTATTCTTTATTTTAAGTATTTTAACTAATAAGATTTTTTATATATTCTTTATAGCTATCGAAAATATATCTATATTAAATTAAGATAATAGTATCGCTTATAGAGAATATTTAATAAGATTTAAAGAGAAATATACTCTTTTATAATCTACGTAAAAGGTATTTACGATAAGACTTATAAAATCGACTTTACTAACTTAAAATAATTAGGCGATTAAAAGATATAGCTATAATAGCTTACGAAGATAGTTTATAATTATTTAGTCTAGAGTAGAAAACGAATAGAAAGAAATTACTTAGCGTTTTATTCTTTAAAAATTTAATAGAATTAAGTTAGAGTTAATATTCTTATATTAATCGATTATAATAAAAGTTAAATAATAGACTATTTACGAGCTTTAATTATACTATATATATTCGACTTTAATAAGAAGACTATTTATTTAGATTTTTATTATCTAATATTATAATATTACGTTATTAAATTATAATAAATAATATAAATTTTAATACTTATAAAGCTAGTATAGTTACTATCTAATTAATATATTATAATCTTTATAATATTATCTTAATTCTTTTTAATATCTTAGCTATTACTTATCGATATTATAAGATATTTTAAAAAATTAATAACTATTATTAGAATATTCGCCCTCTATAATTTAGCTTAAACGAGAATATTTTTATCTTTATTTACTTATATTCAGTAAACGCGAAATAAGTACTTTATTACTTTAAAAGCTATTTTAATAGCGCTTTCTTTTATCGTTTACTTTATAATAAATTTCGTAAAAAAAAGATTTAATATAATCTCTAAATAATATTTTAAGTTTCTATTTTTATATAAATATAATCTAGTCGACGATAGTCTATATAGATTTTATTAGAATTATATTAGTATATATAATAGAATAAGATAGAGCTAAACTAGAAAATCTTGAATTTATATATATAGCCAATTATAAATTCGAGGTTATTACGCCTTTTAACTAGACTAACTAAATTAGCCCGCTAGCCCTCTCGAGCTCTCTTATTAAAAATTTATATATAGAAGTTTTACACTCTGAAATAATCAGCTTTCTACGAATACTATTTCTTTATAATTTCGTAAATTATAGAGCTTAGTATACGCTTTCTAACGCTATAAAAATAATGAAGTTTAGCTTACTATTAATAGATTAAATAAATATTCAAATATAATAGTTATAATAGTCACAGGAATTAAATAATAATCCTTCCACTTATTTATGTAATTATTCTTCTTTCACTATTCTATTAATTCTATTAATTTTATTAATATAAATATAATCGTCTTTAATACCCCTCGCTTAAAGGTTATTTAATATTTCAAGTATATATACCTCTATTACCCGCCTCTTAAAGTCTCTACTAACGCTCTTAGATTATCTCTTAATAAATTCGCTACTACTAATAATTAAGATCGTAAGCGAGTTTAATAGCTATCTACTACTACTTATAAACGCATTAAAAAATTCTTAAAAAAGAGCCCGAATAAATATATTCTCCTCTATATACTTCTTTTAAGCCAGCGATAGATAGATTAAACTAATATTTAAATATTGTAATCACACTAAACGCGTTCGGTTTAGATACGTATTCCTTTCGCTCGTCTTTTAAACTCTCTATTAATACTCTTAGGCCACCTCTTAGTAAATTCGCTATTATTAATAATCGAGGCCGTAAGCGAGCTTAATAGCTATCTACTACTACTTATAAATATATTAAAAAACTCTTAAAAAGAGCTCAAATAAATATATTCTCCTCTATATACTTCTTTTAAGTTAGCGGTAGATGGATTAAATTAATATTTAAATATTATAGTTATATTAAACGCGTTCGAGATCGAATAATAATTCTTTCATCTATTTATATAATTATTCTTCTTTCATTATTCTATTAATTCTATTAATTTTATTAATGTAAATATATTTACTCTCGATACCCTCGTAGTTAGTTAAATAAGAGAAGAATCTATAATAGACGAATACGGAGAATACTATGGAGAATATTATTAAGATAGTTATTAGCAGTAGTAATATAATAGATCTACTCTCTACGATCTTATATTAATTTACTTAGCTAGTATAAGAGAAGTTAATATAGTAGATAAATATAAAGAATACTACGAAGAATATTATTAAGATAGTTATTAGCAGTAGTAATATAATAGATCTACTCTTTATAATTTTATATTAATCCACTTAGCTAGTATAAGAGAAGTTACTATAATAAATAAATATAAAGAATACTACGAAGAAATTAAGCGATAATAAGACTTCTAATATTAAGAATAGACTTAGCTCTCTAAGATCCCACGTTATATACTCTTTATAATTTTATATTAAATTATTATTTAGTAAGCGAAGAATATTACTATAAGTTAGTCTATTATCCTTACTATATTAAAAGATTCGACGTTATATACTCTTTATAATTCTATATTAAATTATTACTTAGTAAGCGGAGAATATTACTATAACTTAATCGTTCTATATTAAATTATTACTTAATAAGCGAAGAATATTACTATAACTTAATCTATTATCCCTACTATATTAAGAAGTAAGAGAAGAAACTATAATAAATAAATGCGGAGAATACTATAGAGAATACTATAGAGAATACTACGGAGAAACTAAGCGATAATAAAACCCTCGATATTAAGAATACGACTTAGCTCTTTAAGATCTTATATTATATTAGTTATTTACTTAGTTAACTACTTAGTTAATTACTTAATCTAATACTCTATAAGAGAAGAAGTAAGAAAAGAAACTATAATAGATAAATGCGGAGAATACTATAGAGAAATTAAGTAATAATAAAGCTCTTAATATTAAGAATACGACTTAGCTCTCTAAGATTCCACATTATATACTCTTTACGATTTTATATCAAACAAGTAAAGGCCCATGAATTAAATTCATGGAGTTGGATTTTTCTAAGTCAAATCGAATTTTAGCCCTAGCCCTAAGTCAAATCGAACTCTGATCGCTTGCTGTGCGTTTTTAACCTACTTCTATCACTACAAAATTCTATGTAGTATACACTATACAGGTACATATATGCGGAGAGAGGCGCGCTAAGGCCTAATTAGGAAGGTATAATAATTGCCTACAAAAAACAGAGAAAGGCTATGTCCTTATGGCAAGAAGTATCGAAATACCGGAAAGAAATGGAGACAACGTGCCAATTAGTGGTGTGAATCCCACAATATCTCCTACCGCAGTGAAATTTTTCGAATAATGAAATAGCTGTAGACATCGGACGGTTTCAATTCGTCCAAATATGCATCGTTCCGGAGTGATGATTTGATGTGGAACCGTGGAGAGCATATGAGGTGGGATCTTGGAGAGCTGAGCCGTGTTCTTGACGATGGTGGCCTTGTTGCCGCTTGGTTTCTCCGCAGTGTTCTCCATAGTGTTCTCCGCAGTGTTCTCCGCATTTGCCTGTTGTAGTTCCTCCTCTTACTCCTTAATGTAGTGGGGATAACAGACTAAGTTGCAGTGGTGTTCTCCGCTTGCTGAGTAATGATTTGATGTGGAACCGTGGAGAGCATATGACGTGGGATCTTGGAGAGCTGAGCCGTGTTCTTGGTGCTGAGGGCCTTATTGCCGCTTGGTTTCTCCGTAGTGTTCTCCATAGTGTTCTCCGCAGTGTTCTCCGCATTTGCCTGTTGTAGTTCCTCCTCTTACTTCTTAATGTAGTGGGGATGACAGGCTAAGTTGCAGTGGTGTTCTCCGCTTGCTGAGTGATGATTTGATGTGGAACCGTGGAGAGCATATGACGTGGGATCTTGGAGAGCTGAGCCGTGTTCTTGACGATGGTGGCCTTGTTGCCGCTTGGTTTCTCCGCAGTGTTCTCCGCATTTGCCTGTTGTAGTTCCTCCTCTTGCTCCTTCTCTTGTAGAGTATCAGACTGAGTGGCTAGCTGAGTGGCTGACTGAGTGGATGACTGATATAACGTGGGATCTTGGAGAGCTGAGCCGTGTTCTTGACGATGGTGGCCTTGTTGCCGCTTGATTTCTCCGCAGTGTTCTCCGCATTTGCCTGTTGTAGTTCCTCCTCTTGCTCCTCCTCTTGTAGAGTATCAGACTGAGTGGCTAGCTGAGTGGCTGACTGAGTGGATAACTGATATGACGTGGGATCTTGGAGAGCTGAGCCGTGTTCTTGACGATGGTGGCCTTGTTGTCGCTTGGTTTCTCCGCAGTATTCTCCATAGTGTTCTCCGCAGTGTTCTCCGCATTTGCCTGTTGTAGTTCCTCCTCTTACTTCTTAATGTAGTGGGGATGACAGGCTAAGTTGCAGTGGTGTTCTCCGCTTGCTGAGTGATGATTTGATGTGGAACCGTGGAGAGCATATGACGTGGGATCTTGGAGAGCTGAGCCGTGTTCTTGGTGCTGGGGGCCTTGTTGCCGCTTGGTTTCTCCGTAGTGTTCTCCGCATTCGCCTGTTGTAGATCCTCCTCTTATTTAACTGAGTGCGAGGGTACCGAGGGTAAATATATTCATATTGGTGGAATTGGTAGAATTGGTAGAATGGTGGAAGAAGAATGGTTACACAAATAGGTGGAAGGATTATTATCCGATCCCGGACGCGTTTGGTGTAACTACAATATTTAAATATCAGTTTAACCCACCTACCGCTGGCTTAGAAGGAGTATATAGGGGAGGACGTATCCGTTCGGGCTCTTTTTGAGGGCTTTCCAACGCGTTTATGAGCAGTAGTAGGTAGCTGTTGGGCTCGCTTGCGGCCTCGATTGCCAGCAGTAGCGGATTCGCCGAGGGGTGGCCTGGGGGCGTCAGTAAGGGCTCTAAGAGGCGGGCAACAGGGGTGTACGTGCCTTATAGACCTGGCAATATGAGAGCGAGGGGTAGAGAGGGTGAATGTATTCATATTGGTGGAATTGGTAGAATTGGTAGAGTGGTAGAGGAATAATGGTTACACAAACAGGTGGAAGGATTATTATCCGATCCCGTCCCGGACGCATTTGGTGTGACTACGATATTTGAATGTCAGTTTAACCCACCAATAGTAGGCAAAACTTCATAATTTTTACAGCGTTAGAAAGCGCAAACTGAGCTCTATAAGTTACGAAATTATGAAGAAATAGCATCCGTAGAGAGCTGGTTATTTCAGAGTGTAAGAATTCTGCACATAGATTTTTGATGGTTGCGGACGCTAATTTATTTACCCGCGGTGTCTAACCAAAAAGCGTAGACCTGACGAATTTATGATTGGCTGCACATACAAATTCAAGGTTTTCTAGTTCAGCCCTACCTTATTCTTTTATATATACTGATTATTACTTAGTAAGCGAAGAAAATCACTATAATTTAATTTATTATCTCTACTATATTAAGAAGTAAAAGAAGAAACTATAATAGATAAATATAAAGAACACTGCGAAGAATACTATAGAGAATATTACGGAGAAATTAAGTAGTAATAAGACTATTATCGTTAAGATAGCTCTTTAAGATCTTATATTATATACTCTCTACGATTTTATATTAAATTATTACTCCGAAACGATATATATTTAAATGAATTAAAATCGCCCAATATCTATAGCCATTTTATTATTCGAAAAATTTCACTACGATAGAAGATATTATGAAATTTATATTACTAATTAATACGTTATCTCTATTTCTTTTCGATATTTTAATACTTCTTACTATAAGAATATAGCCTTTCTCTATTTTTTATAAATAATTATTACATCTTTCTAATTAGGCCTTAGCGCGCCTCTCTTCATATATATATATCTATATATTATATAGATTAAATTAATTTTATAGTAGTAAAAGTAGGTTAAAAACGCATAGCAAGCGATTAGAGTTCGATTTGACTTAGGGCTAGAGCTAAAATTCGATTTAACTTAGAAAATTCCAACTTTATAAATTTAATTCATAGGCCTTTACTTGTAACTAACTAATAAAATATCGCGATTTTTTATAAAATTAATTTAACGCTAAAGAATAAACGCGTATAATAAGAAGATAGATAGAAGATTAGTATTCTAACGAAGATTTATTATTAAGATACTCTAAGTTAATAGTTCTATAATATTTATTATAATATTTAATATATAGAAAATACGATTTAGCGTATTTTCTAATAATAATAATAGTTTTATAATCTCGTCTTTAATTAAGCGAAAATTCTCAACTAATTTTATTATCGTATAGTTTAAAAGTTTAATTAAAGATTAGCGTAGAGTAGAAGTAATTAAGATTAAAAGAGATATCGAGATATTAAAAAAAGAGAAGAAAGTAAAAGAAAATATAATAATCGCGAAAGTAAAGAAGAAAAGGTTTTAAGAAGAAGTTAAGAAGAAGAAGAAGTAATATAAAGTAAAAAGGGAGGGTTAATATAAGATAAATAAATTAAACTTTAAATAAGATTAAGAGAAAGTTAATCGCATTAATAAGTAATAAATAAGATAAAGTATAGATAAAATAAACGTATATAACTCGACTATATATACTATTATTTTTTATCTAAAAGTTAGATTTTATTCTTATATATTAAAATAAAGAGTAGAGAAAAGTTCTCTAATTATATAAACTTTAAACTCAATTTATTTATATTATACGTTAGTCTACTCGACTTTCTATTTCTTTTAAAATTATTAAAATAAATTTCTATTAAACTTTCTACGTTATATCTCTTTTAAATTATTATTAAAAATAGAGAATTAATATTCTAATCTTCTTATAATTTATTTATCTACGTAAGTATTATAATTTTTTTTCTAGCGATATTCTTCTTCATAATTCGATATATCTTTATAATCTCTTTTAATCGAAAAATTCTTAATAGATCTTAAGTATCTCTAATTAATTCTTTTAAATTTTAATATTACGTAAATACTAGATATAAATACTTAAAAAAATACTTAGAAAGATATATTTAGAATTTATTATGAGAATAATAACTTTATATTTAAAGTCGTTATAGAGATAATAGTCTTAAGCTAATCTATTTAATAGATTTAGCGAGAGTAATAGTTTAAAGCTAATTTAATTAATAGACTTAGCGAGAGTAATAGTTTAAAGCTAATCTAATTAATAGACTTAGCGAGAATAATAAAGTATCTTTATTACCTCGATAGAAAATTCTATCTCGATTTAATTCTATTTCATTAAAACTCTATCTTAGAGCGAAGTAGTATTAACTTTTTAGATACTTAATACTATTAAGTATCTAAAAACTTATCTTACTTCGTCTTATTACGTAACGTATAATTAATAATTTTTAAATAAAAATTCTAATTTACTTCTTAAGAAAGAAATTATAACTAGCTCTATTAATTATTTCTCTATATATTTTAAAATTAATAGTATAAAGTCTATAACTAGCTCTATCGATTATTTCTCTATTAATTTTAAGATTAATAATATAAAGTATATAACTAGCTCTATTAGCTAGTTTTTTATCTATTTTAAAATTAATAATATAGAGTATATAACTAGCTCTATTAGCTATTTCTACTAGTCGAAAAAATATAATATATCTTATAAAATATTTTATATTAAGTAATATTATATTATATTCGAGTATAATATAAATAGAGTTAAATATTATATCTTTTTTTTAATATAAATATAGAATCTTAATAATATATATTACGATATAATATATCTATAATATTATATTATAGAACGAGTAAAGATCTATAAATTAAATTTATAGTTATTTTTTTTAATTAGAACTATCGAGTAAGTAGATAAGCGATCTTTAATAAAGCGAACTTTAATAAGCGATATTTGAATTTCTTACGCTTTAATAATTATAAGACTAAAGTTTATAATTCTTAAAAATTCGAAAAGTATAAATAGCGCTTTAAAATTTAAAAAAAAATCTCAAATTTTAATAGAAAACAAAAAAGTTATTCTATATATTAATAATATATATCTATTTTTTTAATAAGAAAGGTAGGTAAGAGCGGAGATTTTAATAGTTACGAACGTTAATTTATTTATTCGCGATATTTAATTAAAAAGCGTAGATCTAACGAATTAATAATTAACTATATATATAAATTTAAGATTTTCTAATTTAGCTCTATTTTATTCTTTTTTATATACTAATAATATATATATAAAATATTTCGATTAAGATTTCTATATTAAGAAGTATAAGTATATAATATAAATAGAGTCGAATATTATATTATTTTTCTAATATAAATTCGAGATCTTAGCGATATATTCTTACGATATAATATATCTATAAGATTATATTATAAAATAATATATATATAAAATATTTCTATTAAGATTTCTATATTTATAGAATAATTCGACTAAGATATATAGAATATATTTATTCTTCTTTATTAAGAGAGAGGGAATATAAAGAGTAATTTAATATAGCTATTTATCTTTTTATTAATATTAATAATTAGAATAATAATTAGAACTATAAGCGTCTCTATTCTTCTTCTTAAAATTATAATATAAAAAAATTATTCTAAATTTTAAATCTTTAAATATTATAAGAATAAAATTCTATAATTATCTTTATTTATATATTTATCTTAACGCGTTAAATAAGCTTAATAAACTTTATATTTATTCTTCTCTTAAACTCTAATTTACTCTTCTATTCTACTCTATCTTAATTCTTTTAAATATCTTAAATCTATCTCTATCTAATTAAACTTATTAACTATTTATAAATAAATTCGCTTTTTAAATTATTTTAAATCTCTTTTTTAAGATTAAATCTATTATTATTAACTCTCTCTAACTATAAATCTATTAATTATCTCTTTATATATTATAGAGTATTAATAATATATCTTAATAAATTTATAAATATTAAACTTATCGAAGTACTTTTTATAAGCTTATTATCTTCGCTAATATAATTATTATAAATATTAATTAAGTTTTTATATAAAGTACTATTAGCTCTTTTAATCTAATTCGATATATTAAGATCTTCTTTAAAATTAAATTTAATCTTATTTAAACTTATTTTCTTAATATTTTATATAAAGAATTATTATTAAAATATAAAATATCGCTAATAAATAATACTTTTAAGTATTATAATATCTTTTAATTATTAAAAAATATCGCTTATATATAATAGCCTTCGCGAGAAAATAAAGAATATTATAAGTTATTTAAGTAATTATAATATATTTAAACTTTAATTTCTTTTATTATTTTAAAATTAAAAGATTCGCTAAATTATTAAAAGAAGCTTTATAAAGATTAGAAGTAAGATTATAATTAGAATAATAATTAGAAGACTTATTATTTCTTCTATATTACTAAAGCTAATTATATTTATTCTTATTATCTAAATTTTTAATCTTAAATTTTATTATTTAATTAAGCGTATTTTTATTTAATTAATTTATTCGCTTAGCTCTTTATAATTAACTACTTATATTAATATTTTAATAATTTTAAAATATCTTTTTAAGCGCTTTTTAATAGATCTTTATCTATAACTTCTTTTTAATATTAATCTTTTAATTTAATTTCTTTAATTTTATATTATTATAATTTAAATATAAAAGTATAATTTATTTATATAGATAGTTTAAATCTAATTAAATTCGATTATAATAGATAATTAATTTCTTATAAGTCGTCTTAAAAGCTTTAAAAAGTTCTTTTTTTTAAGAAACTCTCTTTCTTCTTAATTTTTCGAGCTTTTTATCTATATAATTAAATAGATAATTATAAATATTAAAGATATAATAAATTATAATCTTCTTTTCTCTATTTATTAATTTTATAAATTTATAAAAAAATCTAATAAGCTAAATTAAATATTAAATCTATTAGAAATTAATTAAAAATTATTTAGATATCTAGATTATAATTTTTATTTATAATTATTTTTTATTATTTAATCTTAAATAGATAGTTAATCTATTTTTTAAAAAGTATATAATATTAATATAAAGAAGTAGAGCGCGAATTAATATCTAATAAATTAAATTTTAATAAGTCTTAATATTTCTAAAAGAGCTTAAAAGAGCGTCTTCTAATAATATTACTTTTTTTTAGAAAATTAATATTTATCTAATATTAAAATATTTTTATCTTAAAGTTATTTAGTTTATAATATAAAAAAGATCTCTTTATATTAATCGCTAATATTAATATATATAATAATTTTTTAAATTTTAATATAATTAATAATATAATAATTAGAATAATAATAAGAAATATTATATTTTTATTAGAGTTATTAATAGATTAATTATATTTATTTAAACTTAATTCTTATCTTCTTTATTATTTTAGCTTTTTTAAAATTTTTTATTTATTAAAATAACTTTAATATTATCTAGAAGTTCTTTTAAGATTAATTAAATAATATATATTATATAAAAAATATATTATAAATAATTTAAGAACTTAAATTCTTTAATATTAAGCGAGTTATTTATTATAAAAATAAAAAGATAAATAATTAAATTATTGAAGAGAGTATATTATTATTATTAGCGTTATTAATTATAAATTTAAATATATAAAATTAAATCTTATATTTTATAAGAATTAAATTAATAATACTTATAAGTTTCTAATTAATATATTTATCTTCGATATATTTAAAGTCTATAAAAATCTTATATTATTATTAATTAATATTAATAAAAAAATTAGAATTATTATAAATAATTAATAATTATAAAATAATTAATAATTTAGAATTAAAGAGACTTTAATATTATTAATTAATAAATTCTTTAATAATTTTATCTCTAGCTCTATAGCTTTTTTTATTAATTAATTCTTTATAATAAATATTAATTTTAATTATATATTAAGATTAAGATAGCATAAAAGTTATAATATCTTAGAATTATTAATAATTATAAATAAAATATTAATATTTATAATTTAGCGATAAAATTATTTTAAAAAGTCTTCGCGTATAAGCTTTTGATCTTCTAATATTATAAGAGAATTTTAATATTATCTTTTCTAGAGTAAATAGTAAATTAGATATTCTATTTATTATTTTATTTATTAATAATTTATATTATCTAATTTAGAAATATATCTAATTTTTATAATTATTAATTAGATTCGTTTATTATAAACTACTTAAATTAGATTTCTTAATATATTTCTTAAACTTAATATATACTATTATATCGCTTATTTTATAATCTATAAATAAATAAATTAGAATCTTATTATAATAATAATAAATAATATATAACTTCTCGAAATCGATAAGCGTATATTTATTAAATTATATTTATTTCTAAGAATTTTCTAATTTCTAAGCTCTTAATAAATAAGATTAATAATCGCTATTAGATTTAAACTAATTCTATATAATCTATACTATCTTTATTTATTATTATATTTATTATTTTTTATTATTAATATTAAAAAGAAAGTAAGATTTATTATTATCTTTATATTAAAATATATTTATTAATATCTTATATTAAGTATTATTAATTAAGAAAGTTAAGTTTACGCTAAATAAAGATCTATATTATTAATATCTTAAAATTAAGATATTTAAAGAGAAATTAAAAGAGATATATAAATAAATAAAATATTAGAAATAAAATAAGATTAATATTTAATATATAAATTCTATCTTCTCGCTATAATAGAAACTTATATCGCTTTAATAACTTATATCGCTTTAATAATATATCTATATTATTTTTGATATTTTAAATTAAAAATTAATTCTTTCTAATTAATATTATAATTAATAATTATATATTTAAAAGTATATAATAATATTAATATAGAATTAATATTTAATTTTATTAATTTAAAACTCTAATTAGTCTAGCTATTAACGCTTTTCTACTTAATATAATATATACTTTATTTACTTTAATATTAATACTTATTTATTATTATATTATTTTAATTATTAAAATTAAAAATTATATTTATTTAATTAATATTCTAATCGCTAATTATATTAATAAAAGCGTATATTAATATTTTAAAATTATTAAATTTATTTTATTAGATATTAATATAGAATTAAAATTTAATTTAAACGCTTTAATAATTTAATTAACTAAATTAATTATTATCTAAATCTTCTATATATAAAAATTAAATCTTTTATCGCGCTAAGATTATTTTTAAATATTAATATCTTTCTTATTAATATAACTCTCTTTTATTTAAATAATATTATAATATCTTTTACTTAAATATTAAAATATTAAAATATTATATTCTTCGCTTTTAATTAAATGATATTATCTTTAAATTAATATCTTTAATCTTATAAAAATAATAATTAATTCGTTATTATAGACGAAGATGAAAAAGAAATAATATCTTCTTCTATCTTTATAATAGAAGAAGAGAAGAAAGTAAATAAATTAATTATAAGCTATACGCGACTTAATATCTAAGAATAATAAATTAATAAAGTTATAATATTAAAATAAAGAGCTTTTCTTATAATTAATAAATATAAGATTAAATAGAAATTAATTAAATTAATAAGATTATCTTTAATAGATATATCGCGTATATAAAGAATATCGAAATATATAAAATATATAAAAATAAGAGAGGGTATATATATATAGCTATAAATATTTAAAGTATATTTAAAATATAGAAAGAAGCGCTTATATATAGCTCTACGATATATATTAATAAAAAAGAATTAATCTCTTTTTCTAATTAGCTTTCTAATTAATATTTAAACTTAATCTATCTTTAAATAATATTTTATTTTAATAAGATTTTAATTATATAATATTAGTTAGCTTAATAATAAATATTTAATATTATTCTTTTCTAATTTACTCTCTTCTTTTTTAAAAATTCTTTTTATTATTATAATATTTATATTATAATATACTTATTTATTATAATACTATCTATATCTAAAAAAAATAAAATTATTTTCTTTATATTCTATAATTAAATTAAATTAATAATATTATTTTTATAAAGTAAATATATATCTAATAGCGCTATATCTCTTAATATAATAATTAATTATAATATTAATTATAATTTATTAATATATAATATTATTATTTATTAAAGTTATTAACTCGATAATTATGAAAATTTAAAAAATTATTAATAATTTATTAATTATTAATTTAGATTTATTTAAATTATTAAAGTAAAGTAAAAATAAGACTTCGCGAAGATAAAGATTAGAAGATTATATATAAAGTTTAAAAAGTATAATTATAAATAAGAAAAGTATGTAATTATATTAATTATATATATCTAAATTAAATAATAAATTAATTATATATGTTAATTATATTATTACTAATTAGACTTTAAAAGTTTATATATTAAAGAAAATTCGCGAATAGTAGAGATTAATAAATTTAATTATTTTTTAAATTATATTTATTTAAATAATAAAGAAGATCTTAATTTATATAACTTTAAAATCGATTAATTCGCTTTAAATTTAAATCTCTATATTATAAATACTTTAAGAAATTATAAAGATAAAATTAGCGAGTAATTTTAATAATATAACTTACTCTTTAATAATTATAAATAAAGAAAATTACTAACTAATATCTAGCGACTTAATTATATATATTTTATATAAAAAGAATTACTTTATAATTAAAAGATATATAGCTTTTTAGATAATTATAATAAGATATAAGTTTATAAATAATAATATAGTATTATTAAAGTCTAGACGTAGTTTTTATAAAAAAAAATATATAATAAATAAAAGAAAAACTATTCTAAGTTAAGAATAAGATATTCTAATTATTATTCTATTTATTACGCTTAATTAATAAGATTTAACTATTATACTTAATCTAATAACTTTATATATTTTATATTTATAAAATAAAACTTCTTAAATTAATTTAAATATAGATATATATTTATAAAAATACTACTACTTTAATAAAAGAGGCTTCTTATTCTAAAATCTATATTAAATTAAAGATTATATTTCTATATTCTAATAGCTTTAATTTCTATAGTTATTATTAATATCGCGATTAAATTTATATAATAATAATATATCTTTCTTATTAATAAAATAAAAAAAAAGATATAGTATTTATATTCGATAGCTTTAATTTCTATAATTATTATTAATATCGCGATTAAATTTGTATAGTAATAATACGCCTTTCTTATTAACGAGTATTTCTATATTTAATAGCTTTAATTTCTATAATTATTATTAATATCGCGATTAAATTTATATAGTAATAGTACGCCTTTTCTTATTAACAGAGTATTTCTATATTTAATAGCTTTAATTTCTATAATTATTATTAATATCGCGATTAAATTCGTATAGTAATAGTATATCTTTTCTATTAGCAATTTCTATATAATTACGAATAATAATACTTTATAATTTCTATAATTACTATTAATATCGCGATTAAATTTATATAATAATAGTACGCCTTTCTTATTAACGAGTATTTCTATATTTAATAGCTTTAATTTCTATAATTATTATTAATATCGCGATTAAATTCGTATAGTAATAATATATCTTTCTTATTAATAAGTATATTAATAATCGTAAATAGCTAAAATATAATAGAAAATAGTAGATAACTCTTAGTAATATTCGATTCTTAAATCTATAGCTTCTTTATCTTATCTAAGAGTAAAGATATTTATATCTAGAATTTAAAGTAAGTATATTCTAATATATAGTTATTAAATATCTAGATATAAATCTTCTAATTAAAAAATTAATTTCTTTAGAGTTAACTAATATAATTATAATAATAATTAAAAATATAATTATTATATTATATAGCGTAATTTAATAAATTAAATTTAATAGACTTCGCTAATATAACGCTAGATAGATTTTAAAATATTAAAGCTATAAGTAGAAATTCTCTCTTTCTTTCTTTCTTAATATCTTAAATATTTTCTCTTATTGATATTTTATATTATAATTATTTTATCTTATTTGTCTTAATCTAATTTAATAATAATATATTATTAATAATTATTAATCTCGATAGCGATTTTATTATATTATTATTATATAGAGATAGCGATATTAATTTATATATTAAGTCGATCTATTTAAAAGATAATATAAATCTTAATAATCTTTTTAATGATATAAATAATTAGTCGAATAATTATCTTATTTAATCTTTATATTAAGACTTTAAATTAAAAGAAAATTTTAAAGTCTTCTAATTATAAAAAGATAATTACGAAAAAAATAAATAAGATAAGTCTTTAGTTATTCGCGCTTTCGATATAAAGATCGTAAGAAAAAGTATATCGAGATCTTTACTTATAAAGATTAAAAATCGATATTAAAAGTAAGAAAGTAAGTATAGTAATATAATATATTAATAAGTAATATATATATATAATTAATAATATTTTAGCTATTACTTTATAAGAGATTAAAAGATATTAGAAATTAACTAATTTACTTCTTTTAAAAAGACCTTTCGCTTATATAATATAAGAGATTATTAATATAATATTATTATCTTATTATACTATATAAATTTAGACTTCTATATTAAATACGTTATAAGAAGCTATTAAAGCGACTCTAATATCGAAATTTTATTATATATTAGCTTTCTATTAAGTTATTATTTTATTAATAAATTATATAATTAATAATCTCTACGCTATTTATAATAAAAGAGTTATATTAATAATTAAGAATATAAAGCTTATATAAATAATATATTAATATATAATAAGAAGAAAGTATATAAATAATAAGAATAAGATAGTTAAAAGTACTTTATTTAGATAGAAGAGAGTTAAGATACTTAATATAGAATAGAATTCTAATTATCTTTCTAATTATCGAAAAATATATAAATTTATTCTTCTAATAATAATCTCTTTATATTCTCTTTATTAGCGAGAACTTCTTATTTAAATAAATATATAGCTAATAATTTTAATACGAAATATAAGATCTTAAATTCTTAAATTTTAAAGTATTATAAGTTAAATAATAGTTATAAATAATCTTAATATAAATTAGATTAGAAGTAAGAATCTAAATATAATCTATATTATTAATAAGAAGATTATTAAAAAAGAGATAATACTTAGTGTTAATCTATATAAATAAAATATAGATTAAATTATAAAACGCGTTTATAGATTAAATAAGAATTCGAATAATTTATAAATATAGATTTTTTTATAAAAGCTTATTAAGATAATCTACGAGAGTATAAAATTTCTATTATCTCTATATTCTTATATCGTTAATAGCTTTATCTATAA
The DNA here is from genome assembly GCF_014066305.1 of Letharia columbiana. Taxonomy (NCBI): domain Eukaryota; kingdom Fungi; phylum Ascomycota; class Lecanoromycetes; order Lecanorales; family Parmeliaceae; genus Letharia; species Letharia columbiana. The sequence continues at coordinate 59,520 of NW_023501133.1, read as the reverse complement.
AGATATTTAATAAAATAAAAATATCGAGATTAAAGATTAATCGATAAATATTTCTTTCTAATTTATAAAAGTACGCTTAAAATCTTAATTAAATATCGAGAATTAGAAATTTATACTTAATTACTATAAAGTATTATTTTAGCTCTATATAAAGTCTAAGATTTAAGATCTAGATTATAAAATTAATTATATCTATTACGCGTATAAGAGAGAAGAGAAATATTAAATATAAGTAAGTAAAGAAACGCTTAAGAGCGTAATAATAATTATTTTAATAAAGAGTCTTAAGCGATAATATTAATTATGTATATATATCGAAAGTATAAAATAAGATCTTAAATTCTTAAATTTTATAGTATTATAAGTTAAATAATAGTTATAAATAAACTTAATATAAATTAAATTAGAAGTAAGAATTTAATATAATAGTAGAAATTTAAGATATTATTTATAAGATTAAAGAAGAAAAAAGTTAAAAAGTTAAGAAAGAAAGATAAGAGTAAATTTAATAGAAATATTAAAGCTAATAAGAAGAAAGATTTAAAGAAAAATATATATCTAACGAATATAAATATCTAAGATATAAATCTTAATCGAGAAGTATTATTTATTTCTAGATATATCTATATAAATAGAAAGTACTTATCGCGTATAAAAAGATATTATAATTAAAAAGAATTATATCTTAAAATCGAATTATAACTCTTAATAGAAATATTAAAGAGAGCTTATAAGATAGATAGCGTAAATAACTAAAAACTTAATAATATAAAGTTATCGCTTCGCTATTATTAAGTATAAAAAATAGCTTTTATAAAGAATTAAGAGATTAATAATAAAGAGCTATTAAGATAATATATTAGTAAGTCTACTATCTCTTAATTATCTTAAAAAAAATTTATAAACTCTAAGAATTAGCGTTTAATATAAGAGAAAAAGAATTTATATTATAAAATTCTAAATATCTTTCTAATTAATAGATAGCGAAATCTATTATAATCTCTTCTTTTAAGCTCTTATATCTAAGTATTTATATCTTAATAATAAGAATAAAAAGCGATTTAAAATCTTATTATTATAGTTATTAGCTATTATTTAAAAGATCTCTTTTATTCTATCGTTATCTTTATCTAACTTTTATTTATTTAGCGTATAATTATAATTCTTTAATTATTATTTAGTCGAGTCTAATAAATCTAGAAAATTATTATTATTTATATTAAATTATTATACTATTAAATTTCTTTATATTACGCGCTTAATCTTATTAAAATAAATATATAAAGATAATAAATCGAATTTTAATTAATTAGTCTAGATAATTTTTAATATACTTTTATTAAAGAGAGAGTAATAAATAAAAAGAATATTTACTATAGAATTCGTTTATATATAATTATATATTTTTTTAATCTAAAAATTATAAGTTAATAATTTTATATACGCGAGAAATAATAATAGTATATCTTATAATCGATTTTAGAAGAATAGTTCTATATCGTAAAATCTCTATACTTATATATTTTAATTATATAATAAAATTTATAGTTATAAGAGTTAATATATATTATTTTCGCTTATAAAGACTAATAAGCTCTCTATTAAAACTTTTAAATTATTATAAAGATAAGAAGTAATCTCTATTTATAAGATTATTTAATTATATTAAATAATCTAATTAATAACTTTAAGTTATTATCTAATAATATACTTATCTCTTATTCTTTCTCTTTTTTTATTTATCTTAAAATTATAAGATAGATAAAATTATTTAATATTTTCTTCTCTATTAAATCTTTTTATTATAAAATTATACTCTTATTATTATTAATAATACTTTTTTATTTTTAATTATTTAGACTTAATTATATAGCTAATATAGATATATACTTTCTCTTTAAAATATTAAATAAAAAAATTATATATATTAATATCTAATAATATTATAATATAGTCGATCTTATTATTTATAAAAGTATATATCTTTAATCTCTTATAATATCTTTTTCTACTTCTCTAAATTTACGCTTTTAAATCTATTTATATTTTTAACTTTATCTCTTATAATTAATATTATATTAAGATTAATATTATATACTTTTTATAATTGAGCTTTAAATAAATTATATACTTTAAGAGCTATTATATATTAATAAGATTTAATAATATAAGAATTCTAAGAGAGCTCTTCTATCGCTTTACGCTTATAATTTTTAATATTAATTAAATAATTATAAGATCTTAATAGCGATAAAAATAAGAAGAATTTAATTAAAAGATTATTATCGCGAAGTATTCGCTAAAGATTATTTATATTATTTACTTCTATATATATAATTAAAATTATAAATTTAATTTTACTTTATAATAATAGAGAATCTTATCTTTTACTTTTAATAATAGATTATTTATAATTCTATTATTATTTATCTTCTCGCTATATAAAATTACTATTATATTAATTTTATAATATATATATTTACTAGATCTATAAATAATAGTATTTAAAAGATATTTTATAAGAAGAAAATAAAATATAACTTCTAAGTATCTTTCTAATTATCTTTCTAATTATTATAATATTATAATAAATAAAAAAAAAAAAAAAAAAAAAAAGAAGTAGTATATAAAAAGTTTATTATTTTTATTTTAATTTATAGCGCTCGCGTAAAACTTAAGATAATAATTAATATTATAAAATTATAAGATTTTTAAATAAAGAAGAATAAAATAGATATAATAAAAAACTTAAAGAAGAATTTAAGTTTAAATTTAAAGAAAAGTTTATAAGTTTAATTATATATTAATAAGTTAGTTAGTAATTAATAATTAATTTTATTAATATATATAATAGAATAAAATAGAGTTAAGTTTAAAAATCTTAAATTTATATATATAATTAATTATAAATTTAGAGTTACTACGCTTTTTAATTAGATTAATTAAATTATCGCGAATAAATAAATTAATATTTATAATTATAAAAAAAATATAATTAAATAACTCTAATTAAAAAATAGATATATATTATTTAATTTTAGAATAACTTTTTTATTTTCTATTAAAATTTTAAGATTTCTTTCTAAAATTATAGAACGAAATAAGAACTTTTAGATAAAAAAAGAATTTCTAAATTTAATCTAATAATTATTAAAGCGTAAGAAATTTAAATATTACTTATTAAAGTTCGCTCGATAGCCGAATAAGCCCGCTTATTAAAGTTCGCTTATTAAAGATTATTTATCTATTTACTCGATAGCTCTAATTAAAAAAATAATTATAAATTTAATTTATAAATCTTTACTTATAAAAAATATAATATCTTATAGATTTTAATAGAATCTTTTATTTTTTAAGATAATAATAGAAATCTATTATTAAATATAATACTTATTAATTAAATAAGAAAATAAGATATTTAAACTATACTTATAATACTTATAATTTTATAATAATAGATTTTTTTTATAATTTAATAGAATATAATTTTTAATATAATATAATTTTTTAAAAGTATAAATTAAATACTTTATATAGTATTAATTATAAAGATAATTAGAATTCTAAATTAAATATAAATCTAAGATTAATATAATAAATAAATATCTAATAGATTTTAATTAAAATCTTTTATTTTCTAAGATAATAATAAGAATCTATTATATAAATATAGTATTTATTAATTAAATAAGTAAGTATAATAAATATATTTTTATATTAAAACTATTATTATAATATAAATAATTTTATAATAATAACTTATTTTAATTTTTTAATATAATATAATTTTTTAGAATTATAAATTAATAATTTTATATAATATTAATTATAAAGATAATTAGAATTCTAAATTGAGAATTAATATAATAATTAAATATATATAGACTTTAATAAAATCTTTTATTTTTTAAATAATAATAAGAATTTATAAAAATATATAATTATTAATAATTAGATAAGAAAATATAATATATATTTATATTAAAACTATAATTATAATATAAATAATTTTATAATAATAAAAATTATTAATTCTTTAATATAATATAAATCTTTTAAATTATAAATTAAATATATTATTATAATATTAATTTTAAAGATAATTAGAATTTAAAGTAGAATATAATCTTATAAGTAATATTATAATTAAGAGTTATATTATAAATTAAAAAAATTAATAATTTAATTATAAAGTTTTTTATTTTATTATTTATAATAGTTTAATAATCTATCTAAATTAAATTATAAGCTTTTAATCTATCTTTATATTTATATATAACTTAATATTATATAATTTTAAAAGTTTATATAAAAGTAATATATTCTTAATTTATAATATTACGCGTTTATTATAAATTACTAATAATTAAATATCTATATTCTATTATTAACAAATTTTATATAAAAATAATAAAAAGTCTTATTTAAAAAATTATTAGATAGAAAAGATTTTATTATCTTCTATATCGTCTTAATAATAGAACTTTATTAATAATACTTAATATTATTTTTAATTCTACTATTATATCTAATAAAATTTCTTAAATAAGTTTTTAAAATAAAGCTTTTAAAATTAATAGCGTAATTAATTTTTAAAAATATTTAATTTCGCGAAGAGCGATAGCTAGTAGACTATAATTAGAAAGATAATTAGAAATATATATAAGATTAAATTTACTATCTAAATAAAATCTATATAATTTTCTTACTTTAAATATATAATTAATAACGCTTTTTCTCTTATTTATATCTCTTTTTACTTATAATAGATTTTCTAAAAATCTTATTACTTAACTTTCTAGCTACTTTTACTATTAATAATATTTAAAATATTATTTTATCTATTATAATCGCCGCGAAAAGTATATTAAATCTTCTCTTTCTAAGTTTTTTATTATATTTTTTTTTTTTTAATAATTTACGCGTAGATAGATATTCTTTAACTATTATAATTTTAATATTTTTATTATATATATTATTAAAATTTCTATTTTTATAAATAATATCTCGAGATTAAAAGATAATTTAATTTTAAAATAAAGTATTATTATTATCGCTAAATATATCGTTATCAAATATATATATTAACTCTTTATTCTTTTTAATATATTTTTAAATTTATCTAATTTAGAAAGTTAGATAATTAGAATAATAATTAGAAAAGAGAAGATTATATCTAAATTCTTTTTTATTATAATAATTAAAATTATAAAAATTATTTCTTCTTCTTCTAATTATATTAATTACTTATATATTAAAATTAATAAATTTATATAAATTTATTATAAAACTTATCGCTAAATTATAATATTATTATTCTTTATTATATATTAGAAATTTTTAATCTTAAGCTTCTTTTATAATAAAGTCTATCTCTTCTTTTTCTAATATAATTAAATTTATTAATAAATTACTATCTAAATCTATTAGCTAATTACTTTTAAAACTTTATAATTAATTACTTCTAGAACTTTCTAATTAATTATCTCTAGAACTTTCTAATTAATTACTTCTAGAACTTTCTAATTAAATATCTCTAGAACTTTCTAATTAATTACTTTAAAAACTTTCTAATTAAATATCTCTAGAACTTTCTAATTAATTACTTTAAAAACTTTCTAATTTATTACTTTTAGAATCTTCTAATTAATTTAATATTTTTTTAAAATTAAAAAATTAAATAGCTAGTTAAGAGTTTATTAATAAAAATTCTTAATTAAAAATATTTATATTTATTATTATATCTTTTTAAATATAAATATAAAATAAATAATATTCTAAAAGTAAGCGATCTAATTAATATTCTAATTATCTTTCTAATAATTCTTTAAAAAAGAAAATATACGTATAATAAATCGAAAGCGTAAAATAAAATCTTAAAAAAGATAAATTTATCTTATAAGAATTTTTAGATCTAAATTTTTAAAAGCTTAAAATAGATATCTATTATTATATAAAAGCTAAAAAAAATTTATTATTAATAATAATTCTTAACTATTCTAATTAGATTATTAAATTTAAAAAAATTTAATTAAAATTTAACTTTATAATATTAAAAATTAGTATTAAATATTTTTATAAATAAGATTTTAAAAAAACGCGAAAACGCGCTAGTAAACTAGCCTATTTTTTTATTAGCGTATTCTTAAATTTTCTTATATTTTAGTCTTTTCTAATACTTTTTTTAATTATATTATCTTTTATAATAATATAATTCTATTTAAATTTTCTTATTATTTCTATTATAATATTAATATACTCTTTATAATATATTCTTTAATATCTTATAATAAGCTTTTTATATAAAAATTATTATTATAACTATCTTAAATAAGAGTTTAATTAAATAAATAAATTTATATATTTTCTATTATTTCTTAATATTATAAAAGTTAATATTATTAATAAAGATAATAACTTTAATTCGCTCTATTATATTATCTTTAAAGAAATAAAAATATTTTAAAAGCTTAAATAATAGTAAGATATAAAAAATAATAGATAAATATTTTAAAAATAAGAATATAATAAAGTCGCGTTAGTATTTAATAAGTTTAAATATATATAAATTATTAAGAGTAATTTTAAGAAAATAAAATAATATAAATATAATAGCGAAATCTATAGCTAAAAAAAAACTTCTAACTTTCTTTAAATATTAAATAATTACTTCTAAAAAAAAAGAAGAAAATAAAAAAAGAGAATTATTAAATATATTATATATAATTAATATACTTTATTATAAATTCTAATTATTATTATAATTATTTTAATATCTTTCTAATATTATAACTAATATTTATATATAATATTTTATATATTATATTAAAGATAATAAATTTTATAAATAATTAAATTTGTTAGATATAATTTTAATTTTAGATTTTATTAAGAATATTAATATAAAGCGCGATAAGTAACTCGAATATAAAGAAAGAAGATAAAGATATAATTATCGATATATAATTAAATATTATTAATTAAAAGATTAAGCGATTTAAAAATTTTTAACTTTCTTTTAGAGAATATAAATTTCTTAATAATATTAATAGAAAAGATATAAATATAAAAGATTAAAATATTTATTAATATCTTTTTATTATAATAACGAGTATAATAAATTATAATTAAATCTATTAGAAAGAAGATTAAATATCTAGAAATTTTCGAAGATATAATAAACTCTTAAAAGAATATTTATTTTTATTACGTAAAAGTCTTATATAATTTATAAAAATTTTCTTAAAAAAGAATTATTAAAATAATATTTATTAATATAAATTTTTTTCTATATTAATTTTAATTTTAATATTCTAATTTATATTTAAATAGACTCGTTATTTATATATTAATCTTATTTATATTAAACTTATTTATTAATTATCTTTAATTATAAAATTTAAAAAAATTTATTATCTTTTTTTTTATATATATTTTTTATTAAAATAAAATATATAGTTCTTAGAAACTATATAGTATAGACGCTTAAGAATAAAAAAGAATAAATATTATTATTAGAATCGATTAGATAATAATCTAAGAATTATAATATAATAAGATATAAATTTATATTTAATAAGACGAGCGAAGAGATATAAGAGACTTTTAAGCTTATTAATATTAAATTAATATATAAAAATATCGCTAATATATTTAAGCGATCTAAGTATTTTTATAAAAATATAAATTATTTAAATTTAAAATCTTAATAAGTTAATTATATAATTCTAATTCTAGATTAAAAATAAGAATATAAATATTTTTCGCTATTATAATTATCTTTAAATAATAATAATTAAAAAGATAATTAGAATTCTCTATCGCTATAAAAATATATATCGCGATTTATAATTCTTTTATATAATAGATTCTTTTCTTAATTAGATTATATTTAAAAGTCTTAAATAATAAAATATTATTTAATACGCGATTAGATATTTATATAAAAATAAGATATAAATTTTAATTTAATTAATAGACTTAATAAGAAAATAGAAGTAAGCTTTTAAGTAGATTAGATAAAATATAATAGATAAGCGATAAATAATTTTTAAGTCTAATTATTATTCTAATAAATAGATTTATATTTTAATAATATTATATAAAAAAAATATACGCGAGCGTAATTTAGAGAAAGTCTAGAGTTTTACTTTTTACGTAAATTATTATATATATAAATAAAGATAAAAGCTTAGATTATAAGAGTATAAATAATATTAAAATTAAATAAGATATAAGTATTAAAAATAATTCTATTATACGCGCTAATAATTAAATAAACTTTATCTTTTAAACTATTTAAAAGCGCGATATAAAATTTAATAATAAGCTCTATTATAGTTTAGATATAATAATATTAATATATTAATTAATTAATATTAAGCTATTATAAAAATCTTAAAATATTAAATATAATTATATCTAGAAGATAAAATTATAAATCTTTATTAATATATAATTAATTTAATATATAATAATAAAAAATTTATTATAAAAGCTACGCTATCTAGATTAATATTTTAATCTTAATTATTACTTTTACTATTATATAAGTAATATAAAGCTATCTCTTATTTAAATATATCTAATTTTTAATTTTAATTATTATTATAGATATTATTAATTTATTCTAGAATTATTAAATATACTTTTATATACTTTTTATATTTTACTCTTTTTTTATTAAATAGCGATTAAACTCTAAATTAAAATAAATACTTAGAAGAGAAAAGTTTATAAATACTTAATTATATAATTTTATTTCTTTTATACTTTTTATAATTATTAGAATAATTAATAATATATAATTATATTTTATAATTATATATATAATAATTAATTAATTTAATAATTAAAGATAAATATATTTTTTTTTTTACTTTAAACGACTTAACTAAAATAATTATAAGATTTAAATTCTTTTTCTATAATATAACTCGCTTTTTATATATTATATAAAGATAAATATTTATTTAAATAGAGATTATTAGAGCTAATTATAAAGTGTAATAATAAAAGATTTACTCTTAAATTAACGAATTAGAAAAACTTCTATTATCTTATATAATACTTTTAAAAGCGAATCTTTAAATATAATAGCGCTTTAATAGATTTTAATTAAGTATAATTTAATAAATTAGATATTAAAAGAGAAGCTTTGAAAATTATAAAATTAATTAATTTTTAATAATAATAAATCTCGCGTAAAAGCTTAAGCTATAGCTCGCGTTAATTATATATAATAAATATAATAATAATTAAAAAAATATATTATCTAATTTTTATTAACGCTTTAATATTATTAAAATAAAGATAATATCTATTAAAGTAAAGATAATATCTATTAAAGCGATAGCGATAGCGATTAAAGCGAATAATAATATCTAATAAAGACTTTACTTTAACGCTATATCTAGTACTCTAAAATAATATTAACTTTTTTAAAGAGCTATTAATAATAGATTAAGTATATATAAATTAAGCTCTTTACGCGATCTATCTATATATTAACTTAAAGTTATTAAAAAATAAAAAATAAATATATAACTTAATAATTATATTATACTTTTAATATTATTATAATAATATTAAATTATTTAAATAGAAGTTTAATATATAAAGAAGATAGTTTAATAATAAGAAGAGTTAATATAAAAAAGAAAGTTTTAGAGAGAAAAGAAGAGGAAAGAAAAGCTTAGATATCTATCGCGTATATTAAATTTTTAAATTACTTTATATTATCTAGCTTAAATTAAATATTAATAAAATACTTTCTTTTTAATTTTAAAGATTTAAATTTAAGCGAATTATATTTATTAAGCGTTATTATCTAATATAATCTTAGCTACTTTTATAATAATTATAATTATTATTATAATTTATATAGATTAAAAGATAAAAGATTTAAAAGAGCGAGTTAATAAGTAATTATTTTTATCTAATTTAACTAATACTAAACTACTATAACTTATTAAAATTTTTATATATTTTATTCTTACTTTCTTATCTTTAAGTCTTATTATCTTTATAAAAATAATTATTCTTTAAATTAAACTCTATAATAATATACTTATAATAGCGTATAATATATATTCTCTTTATTTCTAATATCGATACTTATTAGAATTAACGTACTTTTTAATAAAATAAACTTTAATTAAAATTAAGAATAGCTTAATATTTATAGATATTCATATAAGCCCTTTAATTCTTTTATATATATTTATTAATTTATCTTTTTATAATAATTAAAGTAGAAGAGATTAAGTCTAATAATTTATTATAATAAATATTAAATATTAATAATAATAGCGATATTAAAGAGTTTTAATATAGATTAATTAAATAATAATTAAATTTTTAATTAAAATAAAAAGCGAAGAATAAACTTAATTAAAATAAAAATATTAAGAGATCGCGATAGCGAATAAATATATTTATATTTAAGAAGAAATTAATTAAAAAAATAAAGAAAGTTAATATCTTAATTATTAATTACGCTATAATTATTAAAAAGTATAAAATTAAATATATTAATATATTATTATTATAATAGAAATAAGCTTTTAAATAAATTAGATAAGATATAATAGATAAATAATAAATAATTTCTAATTCTAATTATTATTCTAATAAACTTATATTTTAATAATATTATATAAAAAAAATACGCGAGCGTAATTACAAAGAAGTTTAAAGTTTTATTTATTACGCGAATTATTATATATATAAATAAAGATAAAAGCTCAAATTAAGAGAAAATAAATAATATCGAAAGTTAAATAAGATATAAGTATTAAAAATAATTTTATTATACGCGCTAATAATTAAGTAAATCTTATTTTTTAAACTATTTAAGAGTATAATATAGAATTTAATAATAAGCGCTATTATAGTTTAGATATAATAATATTAACGCGCTAATTAATAAATATTGAGCTATTATAAAAATCTTAAAATATTAAATATAATTATATCTAAAAGATAAAATTATAAATCTTTATTTATATATAATTAATCTAATATATAATAATAAAAAGTTTACTATAAAAGCTACGCTATTTAAATTAATATTTTAATCTTAATTATTATTATCGCTATTATATAAATAATATAAAGCTATCTCTTATTTAAGTATATCTAATTTTTAATTCTAATTATTATTATAAGTATTATTAATTTATTCTAGAATTATTAAATATACTTTTATATACTTTCTATATTTAATCTTTTTTTTATATATCGCGAGAAGATAGCTTAAAGAAATATAGCTTATTATATTAAGCTATAATACTTTTAAGAGAATATTAAGAAATATATTAACTTTTCTAAATTAACGATTTAATAAAAAGATTATAATTATAATATATATAATTTTATATTAAATAGCGATATCGAAAATATATAATAGATATATAAAATTATCGTCGACGACTTTAATTATAAAGTATCGACGAATTTCGCGTAATTAATATTAGAGAAAGATAAGCTTTTCTTATTATTAGTAGATATAGCTCGCTTTCTTTTATATATATAAAGTAATAAAATATAATTATATTTAATTTTATATCTTATTAATTTAGCGTAATTATTAATTAGAATAATAATTAGAATATCTACTTCTAAATATAGAAATCTTAATCGAGATATTTTATATATATATTATTTTATAATATAATATTATAGATATATTATATCGTAAAATATTTCGCTTAAGATTTTATATTATATTAGATATAAAATTATATAAATCTTAATAATTTATATTATATTAGAGTATAATATAATAGATATAATATTTTATATTATATTATTATTAAGACGTTCGATAGTTCGAACTACTAGTTTTAACGATCGAATTAGTCTAAATTAAAGCTATATAAATAGTTTATAATTCGTTTAAAGTTTAAACTAGTCTAGATAATTTAAAGTTTTAAACTATTAATCTACTTATATAAAGACTCTTTTAAATCTTTTATTATATTATCTTCTTTTAAAGTATTTATAATAGTATATAGATTTATCTTTATTAAGATACTTAATTAAAATTATAACTTTAAATACTCTAATAACTTAATAATCTCTATTTTAAGATTATTTCTTTAATCTAATATCGTATACTTAGCTTTAGAAAAGATATATTCCAACTTCGAGGATATAGTAGAAATTAAATAGAAATTAATAGTTATATTTAATAGTAGAGAATATCGAGTATATTACTAAGATTTTAATTATAAGTTAAGTATTATTATTATATTATTAATAAGTATAAAGAAATTACGAATATATAGATTAAGTTCGTTATCGATTATAATATTCTATCTCTTATTTCTATTTTTTTACTATAAATATTTATTCGTAGTCTTTTTATTAGACTTATTAGAGAAACGTTTTATTAAACTAATAGAGAATTGATATTTAATCTTCTAAAACTCTTTTATTATAATCTTTATATTTAATTATTACTTAAAGTCTTAGTTATTAAAATAGCTTTATTTAATTATAGAATTAAGAATAATAATTATAATATATATCGATAATCTTTTTATCTTATTCTAGTACTTTAATAGCTTAATAAATTCGATCTAAAGAGACTTATATATAAACTTATAATTAGCGAATTACTTTACGATATTCTTAGATATATTAGCTAAAAACTTTATAATAGAAAAAACTTTTTCTAGAGTAACTCGATAATCTTTTATTATCTTAATAATATTATAAAAATTATATAGAAAATTATAAATATAAATAAGCGTTTTCTACTCTTTAGTAGTTAGTAGATTCTTTTAAAGATTAATTTTTTTATTAATAATAGCTATAATCGTAGCCTTAATTCTTTTAATAATCTAAATAAATATTAAGTATTAAGAGTTTTATTATATTCTATTATTACGTCGTAATATAAGACCCTTAATTCGATTTTTAAAGAATTATATTCGCTAAGAATTTTTTATAATTTATATAATAATATTATATAGCTTATTAAGAGATCTTAATTTATACTATTACTTTAATTAAATATTAAAAGAAGATATAATCTTATTTTTTAAATACTTATAATTATTAACTATTTTTTTAAAGAGAAAGTTTTAAATTACTAGATTAATTATATAGTTATTATATCGAAAACGATATTATTTAATATTATAGAAGACTTTCTTTTTACTTAACGAAGTAGTAATAGCGACGATAAGAGTATTATTATTATAAGCGTTATTTATAATAAAGTATCTGAATTTATTACGAATTCTATAGTTATTAATATATATAATAGAATAAGATAGAGCTAAGCTTAAAAATCTTGAATTTATATATATAATTAATTATTAATTCGAGTTCTATACGCTTTTTAGTTAGATCGACTAAGTTAGCTCGATAATTCTTCTATATCTCTCTTATTAAAAATTTATATATAGAAGTTTTATACTTTAAAGTATTTAGCTTACGATATATATAGTTATTTTATAATCTCTTAAATTATAAAGCTCGCTTTACGCTTTCTAATATTATAAAAATTATAAAGTTTAACTTACTATTAGTAAATTAAATAAATATTTAAATATAATAGTTATAATAGTTATATTAGACGCGTTCGAGATTAAATAATCTTAATAATCCTTTTATCTATTTATATAATTATTCTTCTTTTATTATTTTATTAATTTACTAAAATAAATATAATCGATCTCGATACTCCTCGCGGAAACGTTACTAAACGCTTTAGGCATATATATCTCTTTTATTCGTCTTTTAAAGCCTCTATTAATATTCTTAAATTACTTCTCGACGAATTTATTACTATTAATAATCGAGGCCGTAAGCGAGTTTAATAGTTATCTACTACTACTTATAAACGCGTTAAAAGACTCTTAAAAAGAGCTTAAATAAATTTTAGTTATTATTCTTCTCTATATACTCCTCTTAAGTTAGCGATAATATCTTTTAATTCAGCGATACTATCTTTTAAAACGCGTCTTTCTTCTTAATTCGTTCTTTATTATTCTATTTTAACTATATTTCTTAGTCGTTTAATTAATACTATCTACTCTATTAGCTTAATAATCTACTTAATTAAATCGTTAATTAATTACTTAATTATTTACTTAATTAATTATTAAGCTAATTACTTAGTCTAATACTCTATAAGAGAAGAAATAAGAGAAGAAACTATAATAAGCAAATACGAAGCGGAGATAGTTATTAGTAGCAGTGATATAATAGACCTACTCTCTATAATCTTATACTAATCTACTTAGCTAATATAAGAGAAGTTAATATAATAGGTGAATACGAAGAATATTACGAAGAAATTAAGCGGTAATAAGATCTTTAGCACTAAGAATACGACTTAGCTCTCCAAGATCCCACGTTATATACTCTCCACGATTTCATATTATTAGTAAATATCTAAGTATATAGTTACTACTATAATGAGATCTATTATTAAATATAATAGTCTTAATAATATCTATATCTAAAGAAGAAGAACTCTATATATAAGAAGATAGTCTTTATATATTAATATATTAGACTAAATAAGTATTAGTAATAGCGTATATTAAGTTATTAATATTAATAAAAATCGAAAAAGATAAGACTATTCGCCTATTATCAAAATATTACTTCTTTAAATTCTTCTCTATAATAATTTTTATAGCTATAATTTCTCTCTTTATTATAAGTATAAATCTAATTATATTAAATATATTTCTAGTAATAATAAGAGAAAAATAAATTTTTATAATTAAATCTCTAGATAGCTATATTAAGAATATATCGTCTATATACTTTATATATCTATTCTTAATTTATAGTCTTTCGCTTCTTTATATTATAAATATAGTTAAGCGGAGAGACGAGCTAAGAGGCGAGAAAATGATTATACTAAAAGACGAAAAGTGAAGTGAGAAAATGAGTATACTAGAGGGCGAAAGGTGAAGTGAGATTTAAAGTATGCTGAATTCTAGCGATACTGAGCGAGAAAGTAAGCTCTCTAAAGATCGATATAGTACGCGGACGTAAAATCTTCTTCGTAGTACTCTTTAAAGAATTCTCTATAAGGACTTATTTCTTAATCTCGAAGTTTTAAATAACTTAATAAGGCGAGAATAATAGATATAAGACTCGATAATCTAGGTCGTAGTTTATAGTAAGTGAAAAGAGCGTAGTAATATTTTTAGGCTGTTGTTGAGGCTAACGTGAAGGGTTATCGCTTAAAGTAAAAGAAGAGTAAATTAAAGTAATATTCTTAATAATTGAAGTGAGGCGAGAGTGGATTAAAGTAATATCTTCGATAATTAGTTAATAAGGCGATTGCGAGAGGAGAGAAGTAGTATTCTTCGGTCGATAAGGCTATTATTTCTATATTAATTAAATCGATTACTATAGCTAAACTAGCTATTATTAAAAAGAATAAGATTAAAACTATTTTAATAAAGAATATTCTTTATTATTCGATAGTTATAGATCGTTTAATAACTATAGAATATCTTTTTAAATTATATTTACTAATACTTAAACTATAAAGATTCCTCTTTCTTTTTAAATATAGACTTTATTAATTTATAGATAATCTTATAAACTAATAATAATATTCTTATTAAAAATTCTAAAGTTCTTTTTAATATATTAAATAAAGTCGTTAGCAAAGATATTAGAGAGTATTTTAAATTTATATATTATATATTATTATATTCTTTTATAAACGAATTTCTGAAGTTTCTCTTTAATATCTAATAATTTAGCTTTTAATAGTTTCTCTAATTTATACTTAATTATAATATCTAATATCTTTAAAGAATTAGATTTCTTATTTTTAGAGTCTATTTTAAGTATATATTATATATTAATATAATATAAAGCTTAATAATATTTAGTATTTTTTAGATATTTTTCTCTACTAGATAGAAGTTATAGAAATTATAGAAATTATAATTTTATTTAATCGAATTATTATAATAAGCGAAATTAATTAATTAATATAGAATCGTATAAATATTATAATAATATTAAAATAAACTTTCTTTAGAGTATAGTCTTATTAATCTATATATTAATATTAAAGTATATTAATTAATATTAATAAATATCTAAATATATAGTTATTACTATAATGAGATCTATTATTAAATATAATAGTCTTAATAATATCTATATTTAAAAAGAAGAGCTCTATATATAAGAAGATAGCATTTATATATTATTATACTAGATCGAATAAGTACTAGTAATAGCGTATATTAAGTTATCGATACTAGTAAAAATCGAAAAAGATAAGACTATTCGCCTACTATTAAAATATTACTTCTTCGAATTCTTCTCTATAATACTCTCTATAGCTATAATCTCTCTCTTTACTATAGACGTAGATCTAATTATATTAAATATATTTCTAGTAATAATAAAAGAAAGATAAACTCTTATAATTAAATTTCTAAATAGCTATATTAAGAATATATCGTCTATATACTTTATATATCTATTCTTAGCCTATAGTCTTTTACTTCTTAATATCATGAATATAGTCGAGCGGAGAGGCGAGCTAAGAGGCGAGAAAATGACTATACTGAGAGGCGAAAAGTGAAGCGAGAAAATGAGCATGCTGGGAGGCGAAAATCGTGAATTTGTAGCTGAGACTCTCGGTAGGAGTCCCGCCGTACTTCTCCTTGCTAGTGTATAATTTGGCCAGTGTAGTGAGTTCCTTACTATGGCCATGATTTTGTTTGATCTCGAAGTTCTAAATGACTTAATAGGGCGAGGGTAGTAGGTGTGGGACTCGGTAATTCGGTTCATAATTTGGGGTTGAGGGGAGAATCGGAGTAGGATTCTCTGGTTGATAAGGCGGTTGCGGGGGAGAGGAATAGTATTCTTCGATCGATAAGGCTGTTATTTCTATATTGGTTAAATTCATCATTATAGCTAAATTAGCTATTACTAAAGAAGATAAAATTAAAACTACTTTAATAAAGAACGTTCTTTATTATTCGATAGCTTTAAGTTATTCGATAACTATAAGATAGCTTCTTAAACTATATTTACTAATATTTAAACTATAAAAATCTCTCTTTCTTTTTAAATATAGACTTTATTAGTTTATAAATAATCTTATAAATTAATAATAACGTTCTTATTAAAAATCTTAAAGTTCTTTTTAATATATTAAATAAAGTCGTTAATAAAGATATTAGAGAGTATTCTAAATTTATATATTATATATTATTATATTCTCTAATAAACGAATTTTTTAAGTTTCTTTTTAATATCTAATAGCTTAGCTTTTAATAGTTTCTCTAATTTACACTTAATTATAATATCTAATATCTCTAAAGAATTAGATTTCTTATTCTTAGAGTCTATTTTAAGTATATATTATATATTAATATAGTATAAAGGTTAGTAATATTTAATGTTTTCTAAGTATTTTTCTCTATTAGATAGAAGTTATAGAAATTATAGAAATTATAATTCTATTTAATCGAATTATTATAATAAGCGAACGATTAAGTAATATAGAATCGTATAAAGTATTATAGTAATATTAAGATAAACTTTCTTTAGAGTATAGCCTTATTAATTTATATATTAATATTAAAGTATATTAAATAATATTAATAAATATCTATATATATAGTTACTACTATAATAAGATTTATTATTAAATATAATAATCTTAATAATATCTATATTTAAAGAAGAAGAACTCTATATATAAGAAGATAGCCTTTATATATTAATATACTAGATCGAATAAGTACTAGTAGTAGCGTATATTAAATTATTAATATATATTAAATTATTACTTAGTAAGCGAAGAATACCACTATAACTTAGTCTATCACCCCACTATATTAAGAAGTAAGAGAAGAAACTATAATAGATAGATTCGGAGAACACTGCGAAGAATACTATAGAGAAGACTGCGGAGAAACCAAGCGGCAATAAGACTACCATCGTTAAAAACACGGCTCAGCTCTCTAAAATCTCATATTATATACTCTCCACGGTTTCATATTAAATTATTACTTAGTAAGCGGAGAATACTACTATAACTTAGTTTATTATTTCTATTATATTAATATAATATATTACTATAATTACGTTATAATAGAAAAATCTACTATAACGATTATAGCTAATTAAGCCTCTATAGAAGAAATATTAAACGATATATATTTAGACGAATTAAAATTATCCGATATCTTACTTTAATAGCTATTTTATTATTTAAAAGATTTTACTACGATAAAAGATAATATAAGATTTACACCACTAATTAGCATATTATCTTTATTTCTTTTTAATATTTTAATACTTCTTATTATAAGAATATAGTCTTTCTCTATTTTTTATAGATAATTATTATAAATTAATTCTTTATACTTAATATATCTTTCTAATTAGACCTTAATACGCCTCTTTTTATATATATATATTCATATATAGATTAAAAACGTATAGTAAGCGATTAGAGTTCGATTTAATTTAGAGCTAGAGCTAAAATTCGATTTAACTTAAAAAAATTCAACTTTATAAATTTAATTCATAGGCCTTTACTTATTAAGTATATTAAGAATAATTATAATCTAATTTAAGTCTAAATATTTCTTTTATAGCTTTTAAAGAGCGAGAGTAATAGTATATAGCTTCGACTTTTCGCTTATAAAATATATTATTATAGCTAATAGTTTAAGATAATTTAATAATATTTATATATTATATATAATATAAATATCTAAAAGAATTATAACTAGTATATATCGTAATCTCTTCTTTCTCTTTTTAAAGAGATCTTTTATATATATCTTAATAATGAAATTAGACTTCGAAAGTATTCGATTAATAACGAGATTAACGTATTTAAAAAATAATTAAAAGTTCGTATTTTTAACTTATATAAAAGAAAGATTTTAAACTATAATTTATTAGAGATATAAATACTCTAGAGTATTCTTATCTAGATTAATACTTATTAACTTCTCACTTTCTTTCTCTTTTAATTATATATTAACTTTTATTCTTAAAGATATAATTATATTAATATCTATTTCGTCTAATATTCTCTTTTTAGCTATTATTCGATAACCGCCTAGACCGAGATAATAAATTAGCGTGATTTTTCTCCGCGTCTTAACTACGCGACTTTTTTTATTCTTTATAATAACTCTATTATATTAAATTTAATATAGTTAAAATTACTACTCTATCTACTTCTAATAAAAAAAATTAAATTAAATTATAAAATATTAGAAAAGAGATATTTAAATTAATATAAGAAAGAAGAAACTTAAATAGTATAATATTCTTCTTTAAAGTATATCTTTACTATTAGAGTATTAATTAATAAAAATTAAATATTATATAATTATTAATTATCTTTTAAGTAATATAGAAATTACTTTATATATAATATTTAATCTTATATAGATTATTACTATCTAAAATATACTTTATAGAAAATATTAATTTATATATCTCTCTATAGAGTACTTTAAATTCTATCTAAAAGCTTATTGATATTTCGAAATTAAAAATCTTTATCGCTATTATAATCTATATAAAAATCTTTTATTTTTTTACTATTTATAATTATTAGAGAATTAATAAAATTACTTTGATAATTTTATTAATTATTAGAAATATAACTTAAAATTACTATATTCTTTTTCGAAAATTTATTTATTACTTAGATTCTTATTAAAGAGAATTTTAAAATTATTAAAATAGATAGATATAAATAATTTATATAATATAAAAAGCTTTAATTATTTATAAGTAAGATATAAAGTAATTAAAAAAAGCTTTATATCTTTAAGTTTTTATATTATAATTAATAAATATATAATTAAAAAGATAAAATATATATATTATTTTATAATAGCTTTAAATAAGTTAATTAAGAAGAGATATAAGCTTTTCGTAATTAGCGATAAAAGCTATATCTATAATTATATCTAATATTCTTCTATATAAAGTCTTAAAAATAAATTAAAAATTAAGAATTTTAGAGATATATTAATTATAATATTTAAATTAGTTATTAATATATTATCTTATAACTCTATTCTCTTTATAAATAATTATTTTATTAAATCTAAACTAACTATAGCTCTAAAAGATAAAGAAATTATAATATATAAAATTATAAAATTAAATTAATTAAATTTTTTAAAATTACTTATAAAGATAAAATAAGTTTTTATAAAAGATATTTTATATGAAGTTCTCGCTATAGTAATTTAAAATAATATATTAATAATAATTTAATAAGATAATAATCTTATTTTAATTTTAATTATTATATATAATATAAAAAGAGATTAATAACTCTATTTTTAAAAAGAGAAAATATTTTAATAAGATTAATATAAATAGTTATATAGTTTTATCTACTTTTAAAAAGAATAATTAAAATATATAAAAGAAGAAGTTTTAAGTTTTTAAGCTTTTTTACTACTATAATAAATATATAAAAAAGATTAATTAATTTAATATTTTAATAACTATATATTCTTTTTAACGAGCTTATAATTAAAATTAGATATCTCTATTTTATTAATATTTAGATAAAAATTTTTTAAATATCTTTAAGCTCTATAAATTAATAAAAACGTTTTATTAGAAGTATTAGAAGTTTTTAAAGCTAATAATAATAAAATTAATTAAAAAAAGATAAAAAAGATATTTAATCTTAATCGTCTTTTACCTCGATTATTACTTCTATTAAAATTATTATAAAATAATTATAACTAATAAGATTTAAATATTATTCGATAATATCTTATATATTATTTTGATATTTAAAAGAGATATTTTAATAGAGAAATTAGTAATAATAGTAAGAGAGTATTAAAGATTAGAGAGGGATACGCTATATATAAAGTCTCTTTATATTATAAAAGAAACTATATAGAATAATTCTATAATAGAAAGGATTAAATAGAGTCTATAGAATAAATCTAGATTATTAAATATAGATTATATAGTAGTTATAAAGTAATAATATTAATAATAATAATAGAAATCGCATTTATTATCTTCGGGCGATTATCGGATACTAGTCGTAAGATCGATAAAATAATTCTTCTTTAAATATCGAGAGATAGCTTCTAAGCTATTACTATAATTATAGATCTTTTAATATTATATCGCGTACGATTATATACTTATAAATTATAGAGATTTTAATTCTTCGTCTCTTACTAGATATCTCTAATATCTAAAAGACGCTAGATCTCGAGTCTAGTATTTATAATAAATTCGATATAAGATTCTCGAATTTAAAGAATATAAAGGTATCTTCTTTACTATTAAATCTTTTCGTAGATTTTATAAAT
This sequence comes from Letharia columbiana, assembly GCF_014066305.1. Classification (NCBI taxonomy): domain Eukaryota; kingdom Fungi; phylum Ascomycota; class Lecanoromycetes; order Lecanorales; family Parmeliaceae; genus Letharia; species Letharia columbiana. The sequence continues at coordinate 38,185 of NW_023501133.1, read as the reverse complement.
ATCTTAATAAGTACTAAATAATCGTTTTAGACTCGAGAAATAAATCGTTTCTTTAGCGTAATCTTAAGAATTACTAGTCTTTAAGAGTCGATATTTTATATAAACTTAATAATCTTATTATTAAAGGCTATAAACTCTATAATAATATTAAATAAGTTAATAGTAATAGTAGAGACCTTCGATAGCTCGAAATCGCTATTATTATATACTATAACGAGTAAAGATCTATAAATTAAATTCATAAACATTTTTTTTAATTAGAGCTGTCGAGTAAATTTGATAAGCGAACTTTGATAAGCGATATTTGAATTCCTTGCGCTTTAATAATTATAAGACAAAATTTAGAAAAGCTTTTTCTTTTCTAAGAGCCCAGATTTCGTTCTATAATTTAAAAAAAAATCTCAAAATTTTAATAGAAAATAAAAAGGTTATTCTAAAATCAAATAATGTGTATCTGATTAGGGCTGTTCGACTGTCGAGCGAACTTTGATGAGCGATATTTAAATTCCTTACGCTTTAATAATCGTAGATCTAAATTTTATAATTCTTAAAAATTCGAAAAGCATAAACAGCGCTTTAAAAATTAAAAAAAAAGTCTTAAAATTTTAATAGAAAATAAAAAGGTTATTCTATATGTTAATAATATACATCTATTTTTTTAATAAGAGAGAGGCGTACTACGCGGGAGGGCGAGATTTTAATAATTACGAACGCTAATTTATTTATTCGCGATAATTTAGTCGATCTAGCTAAAAAGCGTAGAGAACTTAAATTTATAATTAACTATATATATAAATTTAAGATTTTCTAACTTAGCTCTATCTTATTCTTTTATATATATTAATTAAGAGAATTTATACGTTATTCTAATAGTATTATCGATAAAAATCTTAAAAAGAATTTTATTAATATTAAAGAAGTATATTTCTTTTATAATAGCTAAAATAGCTAAAATAGCTATTAAAGATAGAATTTATATTTCTAAAAGATTCTATTAAAAATAATAATATTAGTATATATAAAAGAATAAGATAGAGCTAAGTTTAAAAATTTTAATTTTATATATATAGTTAATTATTAATTTAAGATTATTACGTCTTTTAGCTAGACTAATTAAATTAGCTCGCTAGCTCTCTTAAGCTCTCTTATTAAAAATTTATATATAGAAGTTTTATACTCTAAAATAACTAGCTCTTTATAAATATTATTTCTTTATAATTTAATAAATTATAGAGCTTAATATACGCTTTCTAACGCTATAAAAATAATAAAGTTTAATCTACTATTAATAAATTAAATTAATATTTAAATATCGTAGAATTAAACGCGTTCGAAATTAATTAATAATTCTTTTATCTATTTATATAATTCTATTTCTTTTATAATTCTATTAATTTACTAATATAAATATAATTATTCTCGATATCTCTCGCGGAAACGTTACTAAATAGATTAGATATATATATCTCTTTTACTTATCTCTTAAAGTCTCTATTAACGTCTTTAAACTATTTCTTAACGAATTTATTATTACTAATAATTAAGGCCGTAAGCGAGCTTAATAGCTATCTATTACTATTTATAAACGCGTTAAAAGATCTTTAAAAAGAGTCTAAACGAATTTATAGCTATCGTTTTTCTTTATATACTTCTTTTAAGCTAGCGATAATATCTTTTAATTTAGCGATATTATCTCTTAAGACGCGTCTTTCTCTTTAATTTATTCTTTATTACTTTATTTTAATTATATTTCTTCTATAATTCTATTAATCTATTAATTATCCTAATTTTAAACTTTTCGCGTTAGATATATTTTTTCTTTTTTTTACTTATAAATAATCTAATTCTTTATTCGCACTTTATATATATTTCTTAATTAATACTTATTATTCTTTATTTAAATTATTTAATAATTCTATTTATATTCTTTAAACTTAATATTATACTCTTTTTCTATTAAACGATATATAATATAAATAAATTATTATCGAAGACTTCTATTTTTTATTTAATTTAAATTCGCTTAAAGAAAAATAATATTAGCTTTATAAAGAATATTAATCTTACTATTAACTTTAATCTACTCGCGATTTAATAAAATTATAAAAAATATATTATATTAATAATTAAAATTAACTTCTACGCGAAGTATATAACTATTAAACTAATATTTAGAATTAAATATAAATAAGTTTTAATAATAATTAAATTATTATAACTAATATTATTTAAAACGCGATTTCTTATTTTAATAATTAACTCTTTTTTTCCGATAACTATAAAAATATTAATAAGATTATACTTTAGAATATTATATTATAAAGAGTATAGAATAATTCTAAAATAGCTATTACTATAGCTTTATCTAATATTATTTTTATTCTTTTTTAAAATAATATTATCGCTTATTCTTACTTTAAGATCTCTCTTAATACTATTACTTAATTTAATTATAATATAATAAGTAAAGACTTATAAATTAAATTTATAAAGTTAAATTTTTCTAAGTTAAATCGAATTTTAGTTCTAGCTCTAAGTTAAATCGAACTCTAATCGCTTACTATACGTTTTTAATCTACTTTTATTATTATAAAATTAATTTAATCTATATAATATATAGATATATATATACGAAGAGAGGCGCGCTAAGATTTAATTAGAAAGATATATCGAGTATAAAGAATTAAATAGAGAAAGATTATATTCTTATAGTAAGAAATATCGAAATATCGAAAAGAAATAAAGATAATATATTAATTAGTAATATAAATCTTATAATATCTTCTATCGTAGTAAAATCTTTCGAATAATAAGATAGCTATAGATATTAAATAATTTTAATTCGTCTAAATATATATTATTCGATATCTCTTTTATAGAGACTTAATTAATTATAATCGTCGTAGTAAATTCTTCTCTTATAACGTTATTATAGCGATATATTATATTAATATAATAAGTATAATAAATTAAGTTATAGTAGTATTCTTTACTTACTAAGTAATAATTTAATATAGAATTTTAAAGAGTTAAGTCGTATTCTTAATAATAGTAATCTTATTATCGCTTAATTTCTTTATAATATTCTTCGTAATATTCTTCGTAGTATTCTCCGCATTAGCCTATTTTAATTTCTTCTCTTACTTCTTTTTTTATAGAGAATTAGATTAAGTAGCTAGCTAGCTAAGTAATTAAATAAATAACTAAATAATTAACTAATAACGCTTATTAAGTAATAATTTAATATAGAATTATAGAGAGTATATAACGTAAGATCTTAAAGAGTTAAGCCGTATTCTTAATAATAATAATCTTATTATCGCTTAATTTCTTCGTAGTATTCTTCGTAATATTCTTCGTAGTATTCTCCGTAGTATTCTCCGTAGTATTCTCCGTAGTATTCTCCATTAGCCTATTATACTTCCTTCTCTTACTTCTTCTCTTATAGAGTACTTCTTCTCTTATAAAATATTAGATTAAGTAACTAGCTAAGTAGCTAACTAAGTAGATAACTAAATAATTAGCTAAAACGACGCTTACTAAGTAATAATTTAATATAGAATTATAAAGAGTATATAATATAAAATCTTAGAGAGCTAAGTCGTATTCTTAATAATAATAATCTTATTATCGCTTAATTTCTCCGTAATATTCTTTATAATATTCTTCGCATTTATTTATTATAATTTCTTCTCTTACTTTTTCTTTTATAGAGTATTAAATTAAGTAACTAGCTAAGTAGCTAACTAAGTAAATAACTAAATAATTAATTAATAATTTAATTAAGTAAATTACTAAGCTAATAAAATAGATAATATTAATTAAGCGATTAATCGAGTATCGCTAATTTAGAAGAAGTATATAAAAGAGAATAATAACTATAAATCTATTTAAACTCTTTTTAAAAATCTTTTAATATATTTATAAGTAGTAGTAGATAGCTATTAAGCTCGCTTACGATCTTAATTACTATTAATAAGAGATTTAAAAGATAAGCGAAAAGAATATATATCTTAGATACTTAGTAATATTTAGATAAGAAATATCGAAAGCGAATTTATTTATAATTAGTGAATTAATAGAATTATAGAAGAATAATAATTATATAAATAGATAAAAGAATTATTATTCGATCTCGAACGCGTTTAATATAATTACGATATTTAAATATTAGTTTAATCTATTAATAGTAGTTTAAACTTTATTATTTTTATAGTATTAGAAAGCGTAAAGCGAGCTTTATAATTTAAGAAATTATAAAGTAACTATATCTATCGTAAGCTAAGTATCTTAAAGTATAAGACTTCTATATATAAATTTTTAATAAGAAAACGCGAGAGAATTATTAAGTTAATTTAGTCGATCTAATTAAAGAGCGTAATAACTCTAAATTAATAATTAACTATATATATAAATTTAAGATTTTTAAGCTTAGCTCTATCTTATTCTTTTATATATATTAATTAATAAGATTTATTTTAACTTAGTTATTAAAGATAATCGAGCTTATTTTCTAAAATAAGATTTTTATATAAAATCGCTATAATATTAAGATCGTCGATTATATACTCTAAAATATTTAAAAGAACTTTACTTCTTTTAATAGTATAGTTATATACTTCTATAATAATTTTTATTAAATTCTTTTAATTATTAAGAGTACTAAGTTAAGTTATATCGCTCGAATTATATTAAGAGTATTTTATTTTTAAAATTATATTTAAATTTTTAGACTAATAGAAAATATAAGATTTTAAAACTTTAATTTAATTTATTAAGATCGAACTAATATAGAGAAATTCGTTTAAAGACTATTAGATATAGATAATAATATCTTAATAAGCTTTAGAGAATAAAAAGTTATCGATTAATCTATTAAGTAATTATTAGACGACTTTATTACTTAGCTAATTAATACTATTTATAATAATCTTAATCTATATCGAATAGCTAATTTCTATATATTTAAAGCGATTCTTTATATTCTTAATAAGAATATTATTTAATTTAATAGTTAAATTCTTAATAAGTTCTTTAGAGCTAAGATTATTTATAATAGTAGAAATTAAGTCGTTAATAAAGAAGATAGCTTTCTTTTATTTACTAAAATAATAAATATCTTTAAATTAATCTTACTTTTACTCTATTATATAAAGTTAAAATAAGATTATATAATAATATTATTAAGAAATTTAAAGTAGCGTATAGATATATATAATAGAATACGTTTATAAACTAAGTATATTAAGTTTAAAATACTTAATTATTATACTTTTAAAAGCGAATATAATAATAAATAATATTATATATTACGTATTCCTCTAGCTTCGCCTAATTTAAACGATTTATATACTCTCTTTTAATATATTTAATTTCTAATTCGATTAATCTTTAATATAATAATTAATAAATTTTAAGACTAGTTATTATAGTAAGTCGACTTATATCTATTATATTCTAAGATTTTTATTTATAATTAATTATATATAGTCTTAAGTCGAGTTATTAATAAAATCGATCTATTAATTATAGTTTTAAATAATCTATTAAAAAGATAATTTACTTAATTAACGAGGTATATTAAAAATAAGATTATTAAATAGATATTACTTTCTTAAATAAGAATATAATTAATTAGCGATTTATAGTAATAGAAATAAATTATTTACTATATAGAAAGTAAGTAAAGTTTAATTTAATTTAGAGTTAAGACTTTTATTTTCTTTATTAATTTTATAATAGTAGAAGTAGATTAAAAATATATAGTAAGCGATTAGAGTTCGATTTAACTTAGAACTAAAGCTAAAATTTTATTTAACTTAAAAAAATCTAACTTTATTTAACTTAGAAAAATAAAAAATCTAACTTTATAAATTTAATTTATAGATCTTTACTTATTATATATATAAAAGAATAAGATAGAGCTAAGTTAGAAAATCTTAAATTTATATATATAGCTAATTATAAATTTAGAGTTATCTACGCTCTTTAGTTAGATCGACTAAATTAGCTCGCTAGCCTTTCTAAACTCTCTTATTAAAAATTTATATATAGAAGTTTTATACTCTAAAATATTCAGCTTTCTACGAATACTATTACTTTATAATTTCGTAAATTATAGAGCTTAGTATACGCTTTCTAACGCTATAAAAATAATAAAGTTTAGTCTACTATTAATAGATTAAATAAATATTTAAATATAATAGTTATAGTAGTTATACTAGACGCGTTCGAGATTAAATAATAATAATTCTTTCATCTATTAGTATATTTATTATTCTTTTACTATTCTATTAATTCTATTAATTCTATTAATTTCATTAATATAAATATAATCGTCTTCGATACCTCTCGCCTAAAGGTTACTTAATATTTTAGATATATATACCCCTTTTACTCGCCTCTTAGAGTCTCTACTAACGCCCCTAGATTATTTCTTTATAAATTCGCTATTACTAGTAATCGAGGCCGTAGTTTAATAGCTATCTACTACTACTTATAAACGCGTTAAAAAGCTTTTAAAAAAGTCTAAATGAATTTATAGTTATTATTTTCCTCTATATACTCCTTCTAAGCTAGCGATAGTACCTTTTAACTAGCGATATTATCTTCTAAGACGCGTCTTTCTTCTTTATCTATTCTTTATTATTCTATAAATATATTTACTCTCGATATTCTTATACTTAATTAAATAAGAGAAGAATCTATAATAGGCGAATATGAAGAATACTATGAAGAAATTAAGCGATAATAAGATTTCTAGCATTAAGAATACGGCTTAGCTCTTCAAAATCCCATATTATATACTCTCTACGATTTTATATTAAATTATTATTTAATAAGCGGAGAATATTACTATAACTTAGTCTATTATTCTTACTATATTAAAAAGTAAGAGAAGGAATTATAATAGATAAATACGGAGAATACTATAGAGAAATTAAGCGGTAATAAGGCCTTTAGTATTAAGAATACGACTCAGCTCTCTAAGATTCTACATTATATACTCTCCACGATTCTATATCAAATTATTACTTAGTAAGCGAAGAATACCACTATAACTTAGCCTATTATCCCCACTATATTAAGAAGTAAGAGAAGAAACTATAATAGATAAATGCGGAGAACACTACGGAGAATACTATAGAGAATACTACGGAGAAATCAAGCGGCAATAAGGTCTCTAGCATCAAGAATACGGCTCAGCTCTCCAAGATCCCACGTTATATCAGTTATCCACTCAGTTAGTCACTTAGCTAGCTACTTAGTTTAATACTCTATAAGAAAGAAGTAAGAGAAGAAACTATAACAGGTAAATGCGGAGAATACTACGGGAAACTAAGCGGCAATAAGGCTATTATCGTCAAGAACACGGCTTAGCTCTTCAAGATCCTATATTATATCAGTTATCTACTCAGTTAGTTACTTAGCTAGCTACTTAGTCTAATACTCTATAAGAGAAGAAGTAAGAGAAGAAACTATAATAGATAAATATAAAGAATATTACGGAGAAACTAAGCGGTAATAAGACTACTATCGTTAAAAATACGGCTTAGCTCTTTAAGATTCTATATTAATCTACTTAGTTAGAATAAGAGAAATTATAATAGTAGGCGAATATAAAGAATACTACGGAGAATACTACGGAGATAGTTATCAGCAGCAATAATATAATAAGCCTACTCTCTACGATCTCATATTAATCTACTTAGCTAGAGTAAGAGAAGTTACAATAGTAGGCGAATATAGAGAATATTACGAAGAAATTAAGCGGCAATAAGGTTCTTAGCATTAAGAATACGGCTTAGCTCTTCAAGATTTCACATTATATACTCTTCACGATTCCATATCAAATTATTACTTAGTAAGCGGAGAATATTACTATAACTTAGCCTATTATCCCTACTGCAACTTGATCTATTATTTTTTTTTTTTTTTTTTTTTTTTTTTTTTTTTTTTTTATTTATAATTTTTTTTTTTTTTTTTTTTTTTTTTTTTTTTTTTTTTTTAAATTTTTTTTTTTTTTTTTTTTTTTTTTATTTTTTTTTTTTTTTTTTTTTTTTTTTTTTTTTTTTTTTTTTTTTTTTTTTTTTTTTTTTTTTTTTTTTTTTTTTTAATTATTTTTTTTTTTTTTTTTTTTTTTTTTTTTTTTTTTTTTTTTTTTTTTTTAAAAATGTTTTTTTTTTTTTTTTTTTTTTTTTTTTTTTTTTTTTTTTTTTTTTTTTTTATTATATTTTTTTTTTTATAATTTTTTGCGCGCCCCTCTCTATATATATATATCTATATATTATATAGATTAAATTAATTTTATAGTAGTAAAGTAGGTTAAAAAACGCACAGCAAGCGATTAGAGTTCGATTTGACTTAGAAAAATAAAATCTAACTTTATAAATTTAATTTATAGATCTTTACTTATATAAAAGAATAAGATAGAGTTAAGCTTAAAAAATTTTAAATTTATATATATAACTAATTATTAATTTAAGTTCTCTACGCTTTTTAACTAGATCGATTAACTTATTATAAATAAATAAATTAGCATTCGTAACTATTAAAATCTCGCTCTCTTATATCTTTCTTATTAAAAAAATAGATATATATTATTAATATATAGAATTACTTTTTTATTTTCTATTAAAATTTTAAGTTTTTTTTTTAAATCTTAAAGCGCTATTTATGCTTTTCGAATTTTTAAGAATATTAAAACTTAGTCTTATAATTATTAAATCGTAAGGAATTCAAATATCGCTTATTAAAGTTCGCTTATTAAAGATCGCTTATCTACTTACTCGATAGCTCTAATTAAAAAAAATAGTTATAAATTTAATTTATAGATCTTTACTCGTTATAATAATAATATAATATATATTTCTATTTCTATTATCTAAAATAAATAATTTTTATTAAAAATAAAAGAGGAATATACTAGTTAATGTATTAAAATTCAGTCCTTAATTAAATTATTGCCCTTATCGGATAGGTGCGGCACACGGTTCCGGGATAATATCTAAGAACGGCTTTATTCGCGGTGAATGTGATCGAGACTCCACGCTTCCCGCCTACTCAAGATCCTCCTCGATAGATAGAAGTCTAGACAGAGAACGACTACGCTGCACCTCCACCAGCTGATATATCTTGAGACGCGGTCAGAGCTGCTGTTTCACGTTATACTCGCGACGATCGCCCTTATCCTTCTTCACCGCCAGCTGCTTTCTTGGCTCATTCGGTGTCTTTCTACGCGCTCTCATCCCAAGCTAGTATGTTGCAATTGCCCTAGGTACGAAGGTCTTCCCTAAATAACAAAGAACAGATTGCTACTTCCACCCCTTCGAAGCTAGACGATCTGGACGTGAGCGAGCGTCGCAACTACATCTGCATACTTCCGGGTCTCCGGCCTTGACTGGGTCTTCCGAGACCAAACTCTATGGAGGGGAATGTTCTTGGAAAGAGGCAGGGACTCACTCGATTGGCTGTTCAGCGAAAGTTTAGCAGAAACCCTATGATGTCCCTCTATCCTACGGCTCCTAAAACCCTTCACTCCACCCGCTTTACCATCATCCCCGAATCCGCCTCAAGAGCCACGCAGCAGCCTGGAACCACAGCTTCAATCCCCACACCAGTCCCAAAAGCACCAACACCGACGGAAAAGCCATCCAGACGACCGACACGATAACCAACCATCCCCAAACCCGACGACCGAGCTGAGCAACATCCCACATCACCGCGTTCCCCACCGCCTTCACCGCCCCCTCCCACTTCCTGACATCCCGAAGCACAATCCAGCTAGCCAACACCGTCGTTCTTTGCACCGTCCTTCCGACATGTGCACATAAGCTATACTCCTCGCGCAAGGCCAAGTCCGTCTGCCTGATCGACAGCAGGCCCGTCTCCGGACTGGATGGGACACTCGATGGCATATGTGGAGGCGGGGTCAGTGGATAAGGCGAGGGCAGTGAATCGGCCCAGCCGTTGGCCGCGGCGCTTCGATCCATGCGCATATTCCACTCGCCGAGCGCCCGCGCCATGGCTGATTTCACGGAATCCGTGAGGAAGGCGTATCCGGAGACGCAGTAGCGTTTGATATCCGAGGGGGTTTTCATGGCGTGATGGGTAAGGCTCTTTGGGATTTGCGCGAGGCGGCTGATCGAAGGGATCAACGGCCGCCATTCCCGCGGGTGGAGGCGGAGATGGCTGAATGAAGGCAACGCGATGAGGTGGGAGTGGAAGTTGGAGACCAGGTTTCTGGGCAGAGCAGAGAAGAAGCCTGGAAGGTTGTCATGGCTGGGACGGGGGGGTGATGTCGGTCGAGGCGTCGGAAGGGCCTTCTGGTGGTGTCGCTGTCTTCACTACCGCCTCAACATAAGTTGTGCTGAGTTTGACAGATGTTTCTCCGGTATCTGAACTTGCTGGAATTCGTGGATTCGGGCCAGAAGCGCCACGGGGAAAGGGAACTACAAGGTACGGAATGTTAGACACGAAGCTCGAGCATGAAGGAAGGAGGGATATTCACCTGGTTGATTGGCCGTCACAATGCGCAAAAGTAAAAGAAGGTGGACAACGACCGCAATATAGCTAACGTATACCGCTTTCGCCATGTTGAATACACAATGGGATGGAATCAGTGATGATAGAGCAAGAGGAGTCGTCTGATCTTAACATGGATCTTTTTATATCTACGGAAATCCGACTGACAAACAGAAGGATTTCGCTTTTATATATCGTCTTCTCCGTTGTGTTCAAGCTTGTAGAACGCGCGCGATACACCCGGAATTCCTCGCGGAATCAAGACGGCATTCGGCTTTGTTTCCCGCATTCGCATTCACGGATCCCCGTTTGGAATCACCGGCTCCGTCGTATCATGTATAGTATGGATCCGACACTGCAAGATAACCACGGTAGCATACTTGAAGGATTCGCTGACAAGAGCTGCGTGGGCAGTACTTACGTACGCTAAGCTCATTTCCATCCTTCTCGATTCTTCTCCAGCGTGTTGTGATGTGCGCTTTTTGATGTCTGTCAATGTTCATGCCGATGCCAATACCAGCCAGTCAGTCAACACTCAAGAGCTCTGTCCGGTACTACTTCCAATAACCCTTCCACGTCTGTAACAGCCGCCGGCCGTCTACGAGCATCGTCTTCAAAACCATCTTGTTCCAGGCGGCAGAGATTTCAAAGGCATCTTTCTCGCTATGATTTGGTCATGTCTTGGCCTATGAGAGCAAGAGCAAGAGCAAAACGGTATGTTGTAGAGAAATGCAGAGAAACAATGAATGGGTTGATCCTCGATCCTTGAATCTTGATGTTACCGAGATCTGCACCAAGTGCAATTGATCCCGCACCTTTTCTAACTAAACAACTACTCATAAGGAGCTTGTCATCATGCCTCCAGAGAGACGGTCCATCTTCGCTGTATATCCTCCATTTCATCAATGATCGCTCTCTGCTTCTGAACAAGCTCATGCAAGGCGCGAGAGGCGTCTCGCCCTGCGACTCTAAGCTTCTCGTAGCAATTCCGATGATGCATATGGATTTCCTTCCCTGTTCTCAAAGCCAAGTCGCGCCCGTTGTTCCCTTCCTCAAGCATGTGAATACGACGGTCGACCCTGTCGACGGCACTTTGCGCTGTAATTTGATTCGATTCCAGCGCTCGCATGGTAGACGCTGTTTGACCGTATTTAAATGTAGCGTACCGATCTACAAATCCATTGATAGCGCTGAGCTCCGTCTGCATCTCCGTTCGCCGCGTCCGTAGGATTGCATCGTGTTCATAGCAACCCTTCATGAAGGCGTCCAACAGTGTCACCGTAGCTTCGGCATCATCTCTGGCGTGTTTTGCATCCATGCAGCGAGCTTGATGTGTGTTGCATTGGTTCCGAAGATTCTCAACGTCCATGTTTTGGAATTGGCTCTTATCCTTGACGCTTGCTTGCACTAGAGGTCCCCAAATTCAGCTCAGCTCGAATGATATATATTAGAACCACTAAACTTACGATCATCTATCATCAAGGGTGCTGGCGCTGTGGTGTATGCCTTCAAAGGCTCCACTGGCTCCTCACCTCTCAGCAAGGCTATGAATATGACCCTCCAGAGACTGCAGTCGTACGTCGTAGGTATTCGCATATTCACCAGCAAGTGTAGCGCCATGACCAGTACGCAAACTCCGCAGTCATACCCGTTTTCTTGCCTATACACACTGTCGGAAGTGAAGGCAAATGATTCTTTGTCCTCTCCAAGATGCTCGACGACGCAAAAAGCTGCCCGGCGTGCATCCGCGCAAGACGACGCGGCCGCGAGGGAATCATAGTGATGGACCGTGCGCTGGTCGAAATCGAAGAGTAATAATGTCCAGTGATTGCCATGGTGTAGAGTTAAGAGTAACCGTAATGCTCCCATCAGCCGTAAGGGCGGTTTTTTGAAAATCTCCTCCGGATGGTTGACGTCTAGATAGGAGCTGTCCACCAAGCGAAAGTCCTCTTGGTGGTGCCAATGACTGAGTACAAGCTCGATTGCGGTCGCCGAGAGCCATTGCCCCGGTTGTAACGTGTCTGAAGCGCCCAGTCGATCCGTACTAGGCAAGAGCTCGTCCATTACCGAATTTTCTCGAACAGACTCTAAGGAGCTAGTGTGGTCTGGACTGCGGATTTGAGATCTTTGTATGATTGTAGGAGGTACTGGTTGACCTTGCCGAGGGCTTTCCGTTGAGCTGGAAGAATCAAGACTTGGTATGTTGTTCAGTGATGGTACCTCAACGTTCTCCGTCAGAATCCCGTTCAGATCAAAGCGGCGCGCAATGGAACTATCGAGGGTCTCCGTTGCGGGTGAAGAAGGCCATTTGATACCAGCGGTCATGTTGCTCTTGGTCAAGCAATCGTTGAGATCGTCCCCCAGAACACTCGGGTTCTCGAACCCCTCTTCAATATCCCTGTGTGGAGAGAATGGATGGGAGTCAAGGTCCATATCCGGCAGATCTGGGAAGCGTTCTCGAGGCAGCTCGATCGACTAACACTTGTTAGTACCAGAGTGACACAAGCATAGACTCACTTACACGCTCGTCATCTACATCATCTGCATCGTCTCCTCGAAGATGATATTGCTGATTCTCCATAGCGCCTTGGTCAATCTCATCGTCGCGTACAATCCGACAGAGTCTCTTGTTTCCTGTGGGATCAACATATGTTCCATCTCTTGGACCCTTCCTCCTCCGTTTTCGGCTGGCGATGTTTGCATAGCGAACGGTGTCATTACGAACCAAAGATGAAGCATTAGCGTCTGTCTTCATAGATTCTGAATTGGATCTATCGCTCCTGGGGTCCTCATCTTCTGCTCGAAGAGAAGAGCTGTGACTCCCCTGTAGAGAGATTTCGGTGTGTACTCGAGAGGCAGCCAGAACGTCAGCAACAGTCAGGACCTTCTTCCTACTCCTACCGCGGGACAGATGAGCGGGTAGAGCAGCCCGCGCTTCGATTTCCTTCTTGAGCGCCATCTGTGCTTCCTTGTAGGGGCAACAGGCCGAAAATCGCGCAAGAGCGGCGAGGAGATGTTTCGACGGACGTTTCTGGGCGATCCATTCAGGTTCCAAGACGCGGTCGTACCACACTCCCCAATTTTCCAGGATCTCCTTGCTTGAAGCTTCACAGCGTTCTTGTAAACTGTAGGCCGCATTTCGTACCCCTTTGAGCCCGATTTCCCCTCCATAATGTTCTTGTACGAGCTGGTTCCAGCCGTGGAGCGACGTTTCATCCAGCTGATCCTGCCGGATGAGCCCCTCAACGTATTCAGCAATGGCACTGGCCGTGCAGGTCCATTTGTCCTCCTCCTCCTCTTTCCGTCGAGTCGCGGTTTGGAGGTAGTCTTCACAACAGCTGATGATCTCGGAGGAAGATAAACCTTGACATTGTAGTTGTAGTGTAGTCGGCGAGATTGTATCCATAGCACAGCCGGTCTGGGTATTGGCAAAGCCTTCTGTCAATGCATGCATGATGTGATTTCATTTTGCCTCTGCTTCACCCTTCACCTTCACCTTCACCTTCACGCCCGACCAAATACTCAGCCTTGCGAAAATGGAGAAAGTGATAGAAGTGTGGATACCGAGGATTACCCGATTACCCGGTTGCTGTGCGGACCTCGGCACGCTAAGGGTAATAACTTGGTTAAGGGCTAAATTTTGATATAAGCTAGGATATATTAGCTAGTATCCGATAACCGGCCCGAAGATAACAAATGCGATTTCTATTACTATTATTAATACTATTACTTTATAACTACTATATAATCTATACTTAATAATCTAGATTTATTCTATAGACTCTATTTAATTCTTTTTATTATAAAATCGTTTTATATAATTTTCTTTATAATATAAAGAGACTTTATATATAGCGTATTCCCCTCTAGTCTTTAATACTTTCTTACTATTATTACTAATTTCTCTATTAAAACGCTTCTTCTAAATATTAAAATAATATATAAGATACTATCGAATAGTATTTAAATTTTATTAATTATAATAATTTTATAATAATTTTAATAGAGTAATAATCGAGATAAGAGGCGGTCGAGATTAAATATCTTCTCTATCTTTTTTAATTAATTCTATTACTATTAGCTTAAGAAACTTCTAATACTTCTAATAAAATATTTCTATTAATTTATAGAGCTTAAAGATATTTAAAAAACTTTTATTTAAATGCTAATAAAGTAGAGATATTTATTTTTAATTATAAGCTCGCTAAGAAGAATATATAATTACTAGAGTATTAAATTAATTAATTTTCTTTATATACTTATTATAGTAGTAGAAAAGCTTAAGAACTTAAAACTTCTTTTTTTATATATTCTAATTATTCTCTTTAAAAGTAGATAAAATTATATAATTATTTATACTAGTCTTATTAAGACATTTTCTCTTTTTAAAAATAAAGTTATTAATCTCTCTTATATTATATATAGTAATTAGAGCTAAAATAAGATTATTATCTTATTAAATTATTATTAATATATTATTCTAAATTATTATAGCGAGAACTTCGTATAAAATATCTTTTATAAAAACTTATTTTATCTTTATAAGTAATTTTAAAAGATCTAATTAATTTAGCTTTATAATTTTATATATTATAATTTCTCTATCTTTTAGAGCTATAGTTAGCTTAATTCGATAAAATAGTTATTTATAAAGAGAATAAAGTTATAAGATAGTATATTAATAGTTAATTTAAATATTATAGCTAATATATCTTTAAGATTCTTAACTTTTAATTTACTCTTAAGACTTTATATAGAAGAATATTAGATATAATTATAAATATAATTTTTATCGCTAATTACGAAAAGCTTATATCTCTTCTTAATTAGTTTATCTAAAATTATTATAAAATAATATATATATCTTATCTTTTTAATTATATATTTATTAATTATAATATAAGAACTTAAGATATAAAGCTTCTTTTAATTACTTTATATCTTACTTATAAATAGCTAAAGCTTTTTATACTATATAAATTATTTATATCTATTTATTCTAATAATTCTAAAGTTCTCTTTAATAAAGATCTAAGTAATAAATAAATTTTCGAAGAAGAATATAGCGATTTCGAGTTATATTTCTAATAATTAATAAAGTTATTAAAGTAATTTTATTAGTTCTCTAATAATTATAAATAGTAGAAAAATAAAAGATTTTTATATAGATTATAATAACGACGAAGATTTTTAATTTTAAAATATTAATAGACTTTTAAATAAAATCTAAAGTACTCTATAGAGAAATATATAAATTAATATTTCTATAAAGTATATTCTAGATAATAATAGTTTATATAAAACTAAATATTATATATAGAGTAATTTCTATATTACTTAAAAGATAATTAATAGTTATATAATATTTAATTTTTATTAACTAATATTCTAATAGTAAAGATATACTCTAAAGAAGAATATTACGCTATTTAAATTTCTTCTTTCTTATATTAATCTAGATATCTCTTTTCTAATATTTTATAATTTAATTTAATTCTTTTTTATTAGAAGTAGATAGAGTAGTAATTTTAGCTATATTAAATTTAATATAATAGAGTTATTATAAAGAATAAAAAAAGTCGCGTAGTTGAGACGCGGAGAAAAACTACGCTAATTTATTACCTCGATCTAGACGATTATCGAATATCTCTCTTTTATACTTAATAGAAGTTACTTATTTTAGATAATAAAAAATAAGTATATTTTATCTATTATATAGAGGTCTATATTAAAAGTTCTATATATACGCTAAAACTCTTAATATTCTTAGTAAATATTCTTATATATTTTAAATATTAATACTTTATATAATAGCGATATTAATATTTATTATATATAATATATATATAGATAATATATAATAGCGATATTATTATATATATATAAAATATATAATTATAATATTATTATATATATTATAGCGATAATAGCGATATTAATACTATATATACTTACGCTAATAGAGAAATAGAGAAATAAAAGAAGAATATAAAGAATTTTAATATATATTTAATATAGTAAGTAGATATCTTTTTATTACTCTTTAATTCTAATATATTTAATATTTAGAGTATTAATTATAATAACGAAATTAAATTTTAGATATTTATTTTAATCGAATATAATATTATAGCGAAGATCGTTATAGCTATTATAAGAGTCTCTTATTAAATTATTAATTATCTAAAATAATAAGCTTATAATAGAGAATATAATCTTATCGTATTTAAAAAGCTATTATTATCGTATATATTCGATATCTCTAAATCTAGACGACTCTTTATTATTATACTTAAGCTTAAGAATATTATTTTAATCGCTATATAAAAGAATTATTATAATTATAAAAAGATTTCTTTTATATTAATTATTAAGTAAGAAATCTTTTTAATAATAATTCTACGAGTACTTAAATATAATAACTTTTAATTAATTAAAATTATTAAAAAATTATCTCTTTCGATAACTTAAATAAAAGCTTATTATTAATTCGCTTTACGATATAAAGATTAAATTATAAAGAATTAAAAAAATATAATTTAAATCGATAAGATTAATATAGTTTTAAACTCTTAATAAGAATAAATATAATAATAGTATTAGCTCGATAAGATCTATATTAAATTTACTATTTAATATTATTTTATAGATACTATAGAGTTTATATTTTAGAGATATTTCTTATATAATAAAAAGAATTTATTTTATATTTAAAAGGTCGAAATAGTAATTAAAAAAAAAAATATATTTAGAAATTAATTATTATTAATAAAAGCTTAAATCTTAAGATTAAATTATAGTAGAAACTTTAAATTAATATAAAATATATAAATTTATATAACCTTCTAATATAAAGTTTTAGTAAAGATTTATAGTAGAAATTAAGAAAAATTATTATTATAGAAAAGAAATAGAAAATTAACTAATATCGCTATTAGAAGAAGATTTATTTATATATACTTCTTTAAATTCTCTAACTTTTTTCGCTAATTAGATATAAATTCTTCTTTTATTACTTCTAAAATTTATTTAGAAATATAAAAAAAATAGATTTAATATAGTAGTTATAAAAGATAAGATCTTAATCTATATCTTAAAATTTTAGAAATTAATTTTTATATTTATAAATAAACTTAGATTATTATAATATAAAAACTTATTAGATTTAATTATATTAAGCTATATTAATTTTAAATAAAGCGATATATTACTTAAAATAATTTATTAATAACTCGAAAAAAGACTAAAAAGCGATAAACTTATTACTAAAAATATAGGCTTTTATAAAAGAGAATTTAGAAATAAATAAAATATATATCTAGATATATTATCGAAGTTATTTATTTAAAAGATAATAATAAATATAAGAAAGATTATTTTAAAGAAGATATATAATTATATAATTTAAATAAGCGAGTTAATAAGTATATAGATAATTATATAAAGAATTATTAATAAAGAATAAAGCTATTTAAGAAATTTATTAAATTATTAAAAAATATTAAGAATATTAAGAGTTTAAGCGTAGATGTAAAACTTTTAATATAGATCTCTATATAAGAAATCTTATTATTATAATTTTTTTAATAAAAGTTAAATAAAGATTTTTTTCTTTTATAGATAAATAGTATTTATAAAAGTAAAGTATTTTTAAAAAATTAAAGATTACTATATTTAAATTAACTATATTAAAAGAAATTAATAGAAATATTATATTCTCTAAAATTCGAAAACTAAGTTCTTATTTATTCTTTATTCTTTATATTCTATTATATACTCTTTAAACTTATTTTCTCTAATCTATCTCTATAATTAATTATATTATTATTATTATTTTTATATATATAATTAAACTACTTAATAAAGTATTTTTATATTAAAATAATGAAAAAATAAATTATTTAAAATTATCGAAAAAGATTAATACTATCTTATTATTCTTTAATTAAAGTTTTAAATTTTCTTTATTATATTAATAAGAGTTTATTATTAATATTTTTTAAATATTTTTTAATTAACTTATTATTAATTATAATATTTCTATTAATAAATAAGAATTTATAATTAAAGAATTTTTTTAAAATTATAATAAAAGTAATTAAAATCTTTATTAAAGTATTTTTAGAATCTATAATTATAAATTAAATTAAAATTTAAGATTTTAAAAGTTTTTATAATAAAAAAAAAATTTTTATAAATATTTATAAGATATTAAATAAATATATAATTAAGATTATTAGAATAAAGAGTTAAAAGAGAAAGACTTTAAAATATTATATTATAACGAGTTAAGGTCTATAAATTAAATTCATAATTATTTTTCTTAACCGAGGCTATTAAGTAAATTTTGGTAAGCGATCTTTAATAAGCGATATCTGAATTCTTTATCTTTAAATATCTATAAGATTAAATTTAGTAATTCTTTTTTTATCTAAAAGTCCATATTATACTTTATAGTTTAAATAAATAAAAATTTTAATTTTAATAGAAAATAAAAAGTTTATTCTAAAATTAAATAATATATACCTATTTTTTTTTAATTAGAGCTATTCGACTATCGAGCGAACTCTAATAAACGATATTTAAATTTCTTACGCTTTAATAATTATAAGATTAAATTTCAGAATTCTTAAAAATTCGAAAAGTGTAGATCGCGCTTAAAAATTCAAGATTTAAAATCTTAAAAAGTTAATAGAAAATAAAAAAGTTTTTCTATATATTAATAGTATATACCTATTTTTTTAATAATTACGAACGCTAATTTATTTACTCGCGATATTTAATTAAAAAGTATAGATCTAATAAATTAATAATTATCTATATATATAAATTTAAGATTTTCTAATTTAACTCTATCTTATTCTATTATATATACTAATAAAATATATAGAATTATCTTTAAATAGTATTTAGAAGATTATATTTTCATTTAATATAGTATGTTAAATAAAGATTTAAAGTAGAATTAATTATTTCTTTAAGTTATATTTCTCTTTATATTTATTCTTATAATAAAAAATATTTAGATTAAAATATTTAAGTTAAGAATTAAACTAATAAGTCTCTAAAAAAAGAAAAATAAGTAAATTATTAATTGTCTAAAATGTAATAATAATAAGAATCTATAATCGTAGTGTATAATAAGCTTAATTATTTCTATCTAGAAATCTACTACTTATAATAATAATATTAGAAACTTAATAATATATGTAATAACTCTATATTATAGTATAAAGAGAATACTATCTATATAGAATTATTATAAATATAAACTTTATAGTAAGATAGAAATATTAAAAGATTTTAGTACGCTAAGCTTAATTAGACTATAATATAAATAAGTAAGATTATAAGATTATTAAAATCGTAATATTACCTTCTCTCTTTAATTTAAAATTTCGACGACGATTACTATATAGTAGATATTAATCTTATAAAAAGTATATCTAGATATATACGAAGTAATATCTTTAAATATATTAATTTAGTATTTTATTATAATATTAAAGTCTTTTTATAAGTTAATATAGCTATTATAGATTAATAGCACTAATAGAGAAGATTATTTTAAAGATCTTTTAAATAATAAATAAGAATTAATAGCCTCGAGATAATAATAATAGAAGTCTACTATTAGATTTAAATATTCTATTATATTCGTAAATAGTTATTAGAATAAAATTTTCTTAATCTTAGAGCCTCTATATCTAATTTTATATATTAGATATTCTCTCTTACTAGTTAAGAAATTATTCTTTTATTTATCTAATTTAAATTAAACTATTTTTTTAATATTATAGACTTTATTTTTTTTTATTAATATCGATAAATAAAGAGAGAGATTTAATCTATTTTAGTAATAAGTTATTATTATTAAGATATAATAGCTATAGATAAAAGATAGAGTAGATATTATTTATAAAAATCGAGAGTTTTAATTTATAAGCGAAATTATTTAAAGCTTTAATAATTTTAAATAATCTAAAATTCTTATAATCTAATAATTTATTAAGGCGTATAATTTTAATATTTCTTTTATTAAATATAACTATATCTTTAACTTTAAATTTTAATATTAAGAGTTAATAATAATTAGTTTATTTTTTTTATAAAGTTTATAATTATTCGAGTTAACTTCTTAGATAATTTCTTATAATATTTATCTTTTTAATAAATTTATTAATTAACTTAATATCTCTCTTCGCTTTTTAATTAGCGAATTAATTTTAAAGAATTAAGAGTTTTATTTTTAAATAGAGAATATATTCTTTAATAAGAAGGAATAGTAATATATTTAATAAGATATTCTTATCGAAATTAGTCTTAAACTCTACTATTAATAATAGATTTACTTAATTATCTTAATTATAATTAATATAAACTCTAAGATATTACTTTAGAGTAGCGTTAATATTCTCTATTTATTTATTAATTTCGAGATAAAACGTAGTAAAGAGTTTAAATTTAATCTTAATTCTCTTATATAATCTTTTTTAGAAATATATTATAAATTAAATACCTCGATCGAAGATAATAATAAATAAATATTCTTTCTCTTATTATATAAATTCGATAAAGATCTAAACTACTATCTTTACTTTTAGAGAGTTTAAAAGAATAAAAAATTTCTTCTTATTAAGTCTATTTATAACTATTATAATATATTAATAAAAGTAATTATATCTAAGATAAATAGATAGTAACGTAATAAAGTTAATAAAAATATCTTATTAATATTATTTAGAAATAAGAAGAAATTTAAATAAATCTTATTTATTCTCTTTATAAGTTTTAGATTTTTTATAAATATAATAGCTCTTAATATAGCGAGTAATAAAATTTATTATTCTTAGTTAATAGTAAAGCTTACTTACTCTATTATAAATTAATAATCTATTAATATAATCTTTAAATAAAGAGTTATAAATATCTTTAATAATTTTAATTTATAATTTAGAAACGTTTAGTATATATAGTCTATTATTAATATATAATAATTTATTATAAAAATAATAATTATCTAATTTTAACTTAAGATTATTCTTAATTATTTTAAATAATAGCTTTCTCTATTTAGATATTTTTAATTAAATAATTTTTTAAGCGATATTATTATTATTATTATAAGTATTTTTTATTTAATATAATAACTTAGAAGTATTAGTAATAGAGATTTCTTTTAATTCTTCTAAGAATTTCTCTTAAGAAGTCTCTATTAAGACCTTTAATAGTAATTCTTTATTAAACTTCTTATTATTAATATTATCTTATTCGCTAAATTTATATAATATTATAATTAGAGAGATAATTTTTTTTTATATTATTTAGAAGTATAATAGTAAGATATATAGCGTTCTTAATATCTTCGTTAAGATTATTATTTTTAAGAATTATATAATATCGATAATAGATATAATTATTATTCTTATTTTTAGATAGAACTCTTATTTATTAAATAAGATTATTAGATTTAATACTTTATTTTTTAAATCGATAGATAATATAAAAGTTAAATTCGAAGAGAAACTTTATCTATCTTACTTATCGAAAATTAAGTTATTTAAAAAATATAAAATTTTATAAATTTTTATAATTTAAAATAACTTTAATAGAATTTTTAATAAGAGTATTCGCTAGCTTAGAATATTATTTCTTATAAATCTATATTATAACTATAAGTTTCTTATTATAAATATTACAAGTAAAGACCCATGAATTAAATTCATGGAGTTGGATTTTTCATTTTTCTAAGTTAAATGGAGTTGGATTTTTCTAAGTCAAATAAAATTTTAGCTCTAGCCCTAAGTTAAATCGAACTCTAATCGCTTACTGTACGTTTTTAACCTACTTTTACTACTATAAAATTAATTTAATCTATATAGTATATAGATATATATATACGGAGAGAGGCGCGCTAAGGCTTAATTAGAAAGGTATATTAAGTGAAGAATTAATCCGTAATAATTGCCTATAAAAAATAGAGAAAGGCCATATCCTTATAATAAGAAGTATCGAAATATTGAAAAGAAATAGAGATAATATATCAGTTAGTGGTGTGAATTCCATAATATCTCCTACCGCAGTGAAATCTTTCGAATAATGAAATAGCTGTAGACATCGAATGGTTTCAATTCGTTCAAATATGTATCATCCGATGTTCCTCTTGTAGAGGCCGTAGTGATATACTATATTAATGTAGTGGGGATGACAGACCAAGTTGCAGTAGTGTTCTCCGCTTGCTAAGTGATGATTTGATATGGAACCGTGGAGAGCATATGACGTGGGATCTTGGAGAGCTAAGCCGTGTTCTTGACGATAGTGGTTTTATTACCGCTTAGTTTCTCCGCAGTATTCTCCGCATTTGCCTATTATAGTTCCTCCTCTTGCTTCTCCTCTTATAGAGTATCAGACTAAGTAGCTAGCTAAGTGGCTGACTAAGTGGATAACTAATATAACGTGGAATCTTGGAGAGCTAAGCCGTGTTCTTAACGATGGTGGCCTTGTTGCCGCTTGGTTTCTCCGCAATATTCTCCGCATTTACCTATTGTAATTCCTCCTCTTACTCCTCCTCTTGTAGAGTATCAGACTGAATAACTAGCTGAGTGACTGACTGAGTGGATAATTGATATGACGTGGGATCTTGGAGAGCTAAGCCGTGTTCTTGATAATAGTGGCCTTATTACCGCTTAATTTCTTCGTAGTGTTCTCCGCATTTGCCTGTTATAGTTCCTCCTCTTACTTCTTCTCTTGTAGAGTATCAGACTGAATAGCTAGCTAAGTGGCTGACTAAGTGGATAACTGATATAATATGGGATCTTGGAGAGCTGAGCCGTGTTCTTAACGATAGTGGCCTTATTATCGCTTGATTTCTCCGCAGTATTCTCCATAGTATTCTCCGCAGTGTTCTCTGCAGTGTTCTCCGCAGTGTTCTTCGCATTTGCCTGTTGTAGTTCCTCCTCTTACTCTTTAATGTAGTGGGGATGATAGGCTAAATTGCAGTGGTGTTCTTCGCTTGCTAAGTGATGATTTAATGTGGAATCGTGGAGAGCATATAACGTGAGATCTCGGAGAGCTGAGCCGTGTTCTTGATGCTGGGGGCCTTATTGCCGCTTGGTTTCTCCGCAGTGTTCTCCGCATTTGCCTGTTGTAGTTCCTTCTCTTACTCCTTAATGTAGTGGGGATGATAGGCTAAGTTGCAGTGGTGTTCTCCGCTTGTTGAGTGATGATTTGATGTGGAACGGCTAAGTTGCAGTGGTGTTCTCCGCTTGCTGAGTGATGATTTGATATGGAACCGTGGAGAGTATATGACGTGGGATCTTGGAGAGCTAAGCCGTGTTCTTGACGATGGTGGCCTTGTTGCCGCTTGGTTTCTTCATAGTGATCTCCGCATTTGCCTGTTATAGTTCCTCCTCTTACTCCTTAATGTAGTGGGGATGATAGGCTAAGTTACAATGGTATTCTCCGCTTGCTGAGTAATAATTTGATATAGAATCGTGGAGAGTATATGACGTGGGATCTTGGAGAGCTAAGCCTGTTCTTGGTGCTGGGGGCCTTATTATCGCTTAGTTTCTCCGTAGTGTTCTCCGCATTTATCTATTATAGTTCCTTCTCTTACTCCTCAATATAGTGGGGATAATAAACTAAGTTATAGTGGTGTTCTCCGCTTACTGAGTGATAATTTGATATAGAACCGTGGAGAGTATATAATGTGGGATCTTGGAGAGCTAAGCCGTATTCTTGGTGCTAAGGGCCTTATTGCCGCTTTATTTCTTCATAATATTCTCCGTATTCGCCTGCTATATTGACTTCTCTTGCATTAACTGAGTAGATTAGTATAAGATCGTAGAGAGTAGGCCTATTATATCACTGCTGCTAATGACTATCTCCGTAGTATTCTCCATATTCGCCTATTATAGATCCTCCTCTTATTTAACTAAGTGCGAGGGTATTGACGCGTTTATAAGTAGTAGTAGATAGCTATTAAGCTCGCTTACAACCTCGATTACCAGCAGTAGCGGATTTGTCGAGGGTGGCCTAGGGCGTCAGTAAGGGCTCTAATTGGGCGAGGGGTACCGAAGACGATTGTGTTTATATTGGTGGAATTGGTAGAATTGATAGAATTAATAGAATTGATAGAATTAATAGAATGATAAAAAGAATAATAAACAGGTGAAAGAATTATTATCCGATTTCGGACGCGTCTGGTGTGACTACTATAACTACCATATTTGAATATCTATTTAATCCATCAATAGTAGGCTAAACTTCATTATTTTTACAGCGTTAGAAAGCGCACACCGAGTTCTATAATTTACGAAATTATAAAGAAATAGCATCTATAGAAAGCTGGTTATTTTAGAGTGTAAAACTTCTATACATAAATTTTTGATAAGGGAGCTCAAAAGGGCTAGCGGGCTAACTTAGTTAGTCTAGCCAAAAGGCGTAATAACCTCGAATTGATGATTGGCTGCACATATAAATTCAAGGTTTCCAAGCTCAGCCCTATCTTATTCTTTTATATATACTGATAATTATACTTTATAGAGAATATCTTTTTAAAAAGAAATACTATAGATTTAAATACTTTATTTTTATTTTCTTATAATAAAATAATAATAATTATAAAATTAAACGCGTTTATTTTTAGTTAAATCTTTTTATTTAAATTAATATAAGTAAATATAGAAATAGTAGTAAAAGCTTTCTTAAGTATTTTAAAAGCGAGTTATTTAGAGTATTCTTAAGTCTATTAATAAATAAAATCTTTCTTCTATTAAAAAAAAAAATATAAATAAGATTTATTAGAAATTAGCGAATTTTAGAAATAATTATATATCTTTAATATATCTAGATTTCTTTTATTAAGTAATAATCTTAATTTTCTTTATATCTATTTCTACTTTTTTCGTAATAATAATTAATTCTAGATATTTAATTTTAATAATATAAAAATTATATTTATTAATATTAAGATAGAGATTAGCTTATCGAAGTTTCTTTAATATCTTTTTTATATATTAAATATACTTATCTTCGATATTATTATAGATAAAAATATTATCTAAATAGATAATATAGAATATATTTAAATATTCGCGTAAGATATTATTAATAAATATTTAAAAAGTGATAAAAGTATTATATAACTCGAAAAATATTATTATATATTCGAATAGACTATATTAAGTAAGAAATATAATTTTTTTCTTATAATTTTTTTTATTTTAATTTCGTTAAAAGCGGCTATAATATCGAATTTACTATATATTCTCATCGCGTATAATTTAGCGAGAGTCTCTTTAACTAATAAAGAAGTATTTTAATTAGAAATAATAAGTATATTAAGAGCTCTATATTTTATATATAGTCTAAATCCTTTATCGAGTTTTTTTATAATTAAAATAAGTACTATATAGAGAAAAGTACTTAGTCTAATATAGTCTTTTTTTAATATTTTATTAATATATTTCTTAACGATTAATATCTAATCTTTAGAGAGTTTATAAACCCTTTTCGATAATAAGATAACTTCTTTTTTAAGATTTATTTCGTAATTAATAGAGCGATAAGAGAGGAGTTTATTAGCTTTAATAGAATTCTAAATATCTAGCTATTTATAATATATTATAAAAATTTATTTTTATAACTATTCTATAATTAATAATTTCTTTTTTAACTTATAAAAGAATATTTTATAATCTTCTATTATAATAATAGCGATGTTAATAATAAAGTTTACTTTCTTATTAATAAAATTAAAAAGTTATTTAAAATCTTAAAACTATATAATAATAATTTAATTCTCTAATTTTTTAATTACCTTAATAAAATATAGGCGAAGATCTCTATTATATCCTTTTTTTAAATATAATCTTTATTATATAATTTAAGTTCTCTTTTAAAAATTTATTATTACTTTAAATAATAATAAGTTTATTATATAATAAATAGTTAAATATATAATAATCTAAATTAAATATAATAATTCTAAATCTAAAGAATATATAAGAGTTATACTATTTTAGCTATAATATTTCTAAAATAATATTAAATTATTTTAATAAGATAATTAAGTATTAAAGTTCTTCTATATAATCTTTTAAGATAAGTTTTATTAAAACTATATATATAATATTAAATATAAAAATAAATTTATTATTAACTAATTATAATTTATAAAATTATATTAATATTACTTTAAGTAGCTTATTTATTTTAATAAAAGATATATTTACGAAGCTTAGTATTAAGGCTTTAATATCTAAAAGATAATTAATCTTAATCTATCTTATTAATATAATAATTTTTCTATAAAAGTTTAATTAATATCTATTTTATAAAGAGATGTTAATAATAATAATATACGCGGATAGAAAGACGAAAGCGAGTATCCTTTCTATTTCTAACTCTTTAATTTTTATATATAAAACTTTTAAATCTCTAGCGACGACTTAATTAGAGATATTTAATTTTTCAATTTTTATAATAATTCGACGAGAACATTCTTTTTAATTTTAACGACTTTTAGAATTATATTAACTTATTCTTTTATTAATAAATCTATATTTTTATATAAAATACTATTATTGCTAAAATAGTATCTAATCTTTAAATATTTAAAATATTTATCTTCTTTTTAGATTCTATCTATTAATAATTTAAGATATTTATATTCTTATATATAGAAATTTTTAATAGTAATATTATTATTTCTTTTAGTAAAGAAAGTATTATATTAATTATTTAAGGGAATAAAATTCTTATTAATTTTATTAATCTCTTACTTACTTTTTAGATCTAATATATTATTAATAGTCTAAAGATTTATATCTAATACTTATAGAAAAATAATTAATTCTTAAAAAGTATAAAAAGGCTATTTTAAAATTCGATATTTTAGATATATAGAGATTAGTCGTTTTAGATTAAATATTTTATAAATATTAGTAAATTTTAAGAGAGCGATAGCTATAGAGAATTATACGTAGAAGTTTTTAAACAATTTTTTCTTATCTATTACTCTTATATTAAATTTAAAATTAAATATATTAATATTCAATTTAATAATCTTATTATATATTTTAAATATATTATTTAATTTATTAATTATTTTTTAGATAGTTTAATATAAATTTAAGATATCTTTATTTACTTTTATTTTAATAATATTATATATAGTAGATTTATAATAATCTTATATATAATCGATTTTTTTAAATTTAGTAAAGAAGATTATAGCGCTTTATTTAAATTTTACTTTAAGATATTAACGCTAGCTATTTTATTTATTTCGATTATTAATATTATAAAAATCTAGAATATTAAGATATTATTTATTTAATTTTATACTCTTTATATAATCTATAATAGAGATATAATATAAGTTTCGATAGATACTATTAATAGAAATATTTAACTAATAAGGTATAGATATAACCTCTATATCTTTTTTATCGAAGTTTTTTAAATTAATTAATATATAAGATTATTACTTCTTTAGTTATTACTCTTTATACTTTAAGTCTTATTTAAATTTCTTATTTTCTTTAATAAGTTTTATAGTATTAATACGATATCTATTACGTAAATCTCGAAATCTATTATTAATTTCTCGCTTATAAGATAATTAATTATTACTATTACTTAGCTAGATAATAATTATTAATATTCTTATCTTAATATAAGCGATATCTTAATTAAATTATTTATTTTATTATTAAAGTACCTTAATATTACGATTAGAAGTTCGAAAGCTCTTTATTAAAATCTTTAATTTATTATATTAAATATTAGAAGTATCGATAGCGCTTTTTATAAAATTTTATAAATTAATAATAAATATAAAAATTATAATAGATTCTTCTTCGATAATATCTATAAGTTATACTTAGATATAATCTAAATTAAATTTAATAATATATCTTTTAGAGATAGAATACTTTCTCTTATATCGTATAAATAATATAGTAATATTTAAGACCTTTTTATTAAAGTTCTCGAGTTCTTCTAGATAATAATATATCTATAACTTATCTATAACGATTTAACTTTATATATTATCTAAATTTAAGATTAATAAATTTATTAGTATTAAGCTAGTAAGAGTACGAAGAAGATTTAATCTAGGATTTATTTCTTTTAATATATTAAAGATTTTTTTTTTTTTTTTTAGATTCTTATTTAATTTAGCTAGATTGGCCTTTATATAAGTAAAAGATTTTCTTTTAAATAATCTCTTAAGTAGTAAGCTCCTTCAGCTATAGCTACTAACTTCTTAATAATATATTCTCTTCTTAATAATATATTCTCTTTTTAATTATATATTTAATATAATTAGTAAGTAAATCGCTATCGCTCTAGAAGAAAGATAGATAATATTATATTAAAAACTTAATAATATATATAATAAACTCTATATTATAGTATAAAGAGAATACTATTTATATAGAATTATTATAAATATAGACTTTATAGTAAGATAGAAAGACTAAAAGGCCTTAATACGCTAAGTTTAATTAGGTTATAATATAAGTAAGTAAGATCGTAAGATTATTAAAATCGTGATAAATAAGCTTAATAAAAGGCTTAGCTTATTCTTATTCTTATAATAGCATTTTTATAGATAAGAAGAAAGTATAGCGATCTCGCTAAAGTAAAAGTAAGTAGAAAATAAATATCTATCTAGAAACTTCTTAAAGAAATATCTTTCTTAAAGAAACATTTAAAGAAATTTCTAGAAAGTCGATAAGATAAGAAAGTAAATCTATATTTAAAGAAACTTTCGATTTAAATAGCGAAATCTTAATTATCGACTATTCTTCTACTTCTTTATAAAGATATTATAATATTACGATTTAAAGTATTCTAATTCTAAGAAATAACGTTACTTCGATAAGATTCTTATCGAAAAATTTCTAATCTTTTCTAAAGATTAACGTTACTTTCTTAAGAAATAATATTATTTCGACGAGTTTTCTAACGCGAAGTATACTAACGAATATATTATCACTCTTTTTTATATTCTTTTATTAAATTAAAAGCGTTATCGAGATTCTTAATATTATATTATCTATTAAACTCGAGATTATATTTCTTTTAGCGTACTAGATACTCTATAGCGAATTCTTTTTCTTTTTAATAATTCGCTTATTAAGTAATCGCTTAATCTTATAACTCGTAATATTATTTTTATTAGTAAAGATTAGCGAAGTATATTATAAGCGAGATCTATAAAAGAGATTATTTTATAAATTAGAAGCTAGCTTTAGTTAAACTATCGTAAAAATTAAATAAACTCGCTAATCTTTAGAAATAATAAATTTATATATTAGCTTATTAATTCTTTCGAGAATTTTAAAAGATCTTATATATTACTAAATAAGCTTTTTAATAATTTCTAGAGTAAAGAAAATCTTATAATTTTTATAAAGGCGGAGTAATATTTAATTTTTAATCTTAAGAAATATTAGTTAATATCGATGATCGTAGTAAAATTTATTCGATATTTAGATAAAATCGATAGTATTTTTAGCGATAATATATATTATAATATAATCGATTTTTAGTAAAAGGCTTAATAGGTCTAGAGGTTTATTTAATATAAATTTATAGATTACTTTATTAAAGATAACTCTAGCGCTTATTAAATTATTTAAAATTATTTAAATATAATAAAGAATCTTAAGCTATATCGATAGATTATTAAGCGTATAAATAAAGTATCTTAAGACTATTTTAGCTATCTAGTTTATATATTTATTAATATTATTAGTCTAAAAATAATAAATCGTTAAGTAAAGTAAATTTATATTAAGTATCTTAAAAAATCCTATCTATAGTTTTAATAAGAACTTCGAATTACGATCTAAGATTAGAATTCTAAAAATATCTTAATTAATAATATTAAGGCGCTTAAGTAAAGCTTTTGACTTATTTAATTACTATTTAAATAGACTTATTAAATACTAATTAAATTCCTTTTATATATTTATAAATTATCGATATAATAGCGTTTAAAGAATTTCGCGATATTAATAATATTAAAATAAAATCTAATATTAGAATATAGAATAGTATTAAGAATAATGAAATAGATTAAAGATTATCGTATAGAGTATATCGACGAATTTATAAGATTAAGTATTTCGGATAATAATAAATAAAGTTACGGAGTTTTTTAACGAGGCTATAAATATATTAGAAGAATAAAATTATTTTATAATATCGCTAAAATTCTAAATAATCGAAACTATAGATAATAGTTAAGATTTTTTTAATTAGATTCGAAGGTATATATAGACGCTAGCGTTCTAAGGCTTTATTAATATAAAAGATTAGATTATCGATTTATAAAGTAGATTCTTAAGCGTTTATTAAATCTTTTTCTAAGAATTCTTTCGACGAAGTTACTTTTTAAGAATTCGAAAAATAAGATTTCGATACTTTTTAAGAATCCGGTGCTAAAGAATTTAAGAAACGAGTTTTTAAAGTTTCTTAATCCGGTAGAGTAAAAGACGAAATTTCTACTAAAGAATTCGAGGAATAAGATTTCGAAGTT
The DNA here is from genome assembly GCF_014066305.1 of Letharia columbiana. Classification (NCBI taxonomy): domain Eukaryota; kingdom Fungi; phylum Ascomycota; class Lecanoromycetes; order Lecanorales; family Parmeliaceae; genus Letharia; species Letharia columbiana. The sequence goes on along the minus strand of NW_023501133.1, from coordinate 7,104 downwards.
TCTTAAGAATTCGATAAGATAAAAGACGAAGTTTCTACTGAAAAATTTAAGAAATAAGATTTTAGAGTTATTTCTTAAGAGTTTAATAGAGTAAAAGACGAAGTTTTTAGACGTAATAAGAAATATAAATCTAAATTTATAATCTAAAGATTTTTTTCTTAAATAAAATATAAGAAAGTAAGATTTTTATTAAGTATATAATTATTATTTAGTTATTTAGCTATATACTTCTAATTTTTATCTTATTAATATTTAAGTATATATCTATTATAAAAGCTTAAGTTTCTTTATATTAAGATTATTATAAAGAGTACGTTAAGCTTTAAATAATTTGAAATAATAATAATATTCTTATTAAGACTTATTAATTTAAATAAAATATTAAAAATAATATAGTTTTTATTAGATTTATATCTTATCTTAAGATTAAACTAGCGAAAAAATTAAGAAACTTTTATTAATCTTATATTTATTTATATTATCGACGTTATTAATATAATAAAGCTCTACTTTATAATATTAAAAATAGCGAAATAATTTATTTATACTCTTATTAAATACTTAAAAGATTCTATTATATATCTTACTTTCTTAAATATCTAAACGAATTCTACGATTTTAAGCTTTATAGATTAATAATTCTTTTTAGTAAAAGTTAAGAGTCTTAATAGAAAGAGTATAGATTTTATAATAGCGCGGAAAGGCTATTTATTAATAAAATTCTTATTTTCTCTAATATAGAAAATAATAGTTTTAAAATTAAATTCTTTAGAAGTATCTAGATCTATTTATAATATTCTCTTATTATTAAAGTAAATAAGAATTAAAAAATAAGATAAGGCTTTTTATAGTAATTGAAATAATATAGATTAAGACTTTATAGGATTCGAAAGACGCTTTATAGATATAAATTATTTTTATTAATAGTCTACTAAGAGAGCTTTCTTAAGAAATAGAGTTTTTAATTTTTATAGTAAACTCGAGAGTTAGATATAGAAATATATATATTATTAAAGATATTTTATAAGTTTAAAATAATATTTAAGCTCGTTAAGAGTATTAGAATATTAAAATTTTATAATTATCTTTAATTTCTCTTCTAAAGAAATTAAGTTAAATAAATTAATTTTATAATTAAGTAAATTAATATTAAGATAATCTAAAAAAACTTTAATCGATAAGATAATAATATTATACTCTACGAATAGCTTAAAAAGCTTTTAAAGATCTCTTAAGTATTCTTAAAAGGTAGTTATTTTAACTACGATATCGTTAATATAAGCTTTTACTCTATTTAATTATTATAAGATTTTATTAATTTAGCGTTAAATATAAGTAATTAAATTTATATAATTTATAATTAATATATTAAAAGTTTCTTAATTGCGATAAGTTATTACTATAAGTATATATTAATAATTAAAATAAATATACTATTAGTAGAAGAAAGATATAATATTAATTATTAAAATATAGCGATAATTTATAAATATATTAATTACTTTATCTTATAATAGAATTAAATAAGCGTTATATAAAATTAAGTCGTTTAAGTCTCTAATATCTATTATTAATTAATCTTTATATTTATCTTCTAAAAGTACTTTTTAAATTATAAAAATTAGATATATAAAGAAAATAGTTTATTTAATATATTTTAGTTTATTCTTAATATTAAAACTTATCGAAAGTTTAATTAATAACTTTATAATTTTTAATTTTAAGTAAATAAATCTTAGCTTTACCGCTAATTTTAAATTACTAATTATTTTATAATAAGATTTTCATTTATTCTTCTTTAGAAATTTTTATAAATCTAATATTTATTTAAATATCGAGAAATTCTTTAATTAACTTCGTAAGAGTTTAAGTTTTCTAGATATTATTATAGATTATAACTTTATTAAATAGCTTTATTTTCTATTTAATAGAGATTAAGAATATTAATTTCGAATAACTAATAGATATTAAAGTCGACGAATTAAAAATAATTAATAATTTTTTTAAACGAGTTATCGCGAAGTTAAACTCGATTATAATCTAAAAATAATTCTTATAATTTATCTCGAGTACGCTTTTAAATCTTAATTTCTTTAAAACTTAAATAAAATTATTTATCTTATTTCTAATAAGAATATTAATTATTAAATAATTTACTATATAGATAAAAAGAGTAAGATTTATCTAGATACTAGATTTAAATAAAAAATTATAATTAATAAATAAATAAATATTTCTTATAGATAGTATTATCTTACTATATAAAAAAATTATTATTATTAATTTTATATAAATCTTTCTTCTTATAAATTCTTTTTATAAATAAGTAGAAACTTCGATTATAATCTTATAGCTTCTTATATAAATACTCTTATTAGTAATATTAATAACGATATCTTTAAAGCTAATAATATTATTATTAATTAATATTCTAATATAAAAGTTATTAATAATATAAACTTCTCTTTAAAGATAGATAAGAGCTTTTTTATCTTAGAAATCTAATCTTAAAAAATAAAGTTTTATAGTTATATATTCGTCGATTTTATATTTATTAATATTTACTCCGCGAATTTTTAAAGATAAAGCTATTTTAATAATTCTAATTTTGAATAATAAACTTTTAAGTTATAATTTATTATCTAAGATTACGCTATAATTTATATCTAGATATATATTATCGATTTCTTTATTTAACGTTAAACGAAGTTCTATATAAATATAATTTTAACTATAAAATATAAATATTAAACTAAGATTTTTACTCGAGAAGTTGAAATTAATTATTTTTAAGATTTTCTTTAAGAAATCTTCTAGCGACGTTTTTAATAATAGTATTTTATTATTATTAATCTAGGCGATATTAAGCTTTCTCGAATAACTAATATAAAGATATTTATAAAGCTTTATCTTAAATAAGAAGATATCTTTATATAGATAATAATAAGTTTTAAATCTTATAAAACTCGTAAATTATCTCTTATAAAAACTTAATAAGTAATTAATAATACTATAATATATTTTATTTTCTTATTAATCTTTATCCGCGAAGTATAATAACTCGATCTTAATATTTTCTTTCTAAGTATTATTTTCTTTATAAAATTTCTTATTTTTATTAGTAGAAGCTTAATAGATAAATATCTTTAGGCGTTATTATTATTAGAGTCTTTAAAAGTCTTAACTCGAGAAAGTCTAATTATCGCGATCTTTTTTTTTAAAAAAACTTTCTTCTAATAAAGATCGAGGATTTAAGAATATTAAAGCGTGTTTATTTAGCGAAGCGATAATTTAAAGAAATTATCACTCGAGTAGATAAAACTAATATTATAAATTTAATTACTAGTTATATTAATTAAAATTTTACTATTATTAATTTAGATAAGTATTTATATTATTAAAATAATATGAAAAAGATAAGTAGTAAGATTAATAAGATTAGCGATTATAAGATAGTTATTAATTAAATTTAGAATCTTACTATTATCGAGATTATAATTAACTATAATTATCTCTATTACTATTAATAAATCGAGATTATTAATTTATTTAAGATTTAAAAGTATTTTTAATACTTATACTTCTTTCTACTTTATATTTATCTATATATATTTATTAGTTATATTTATAATTATTAAGCTTAATAAAAAATTTCTATAATTTTATACTTTTTTTAAAATATCTAATATTTTATCTAAGATCGAAATTGAGATTATTATAAATAATATCGATTTAATTATCGATATTTATAAATTTAGCGTCTTTTACTACTCGTAAAATTTATTAAATATATTTTTAAGATTTTTAATAATTACTAATATTATAAAGTATATAGCGTTTCTTAAGAATTAAGTTAATAGCTATATTAGTAAGTATCTTAAATTATTTAATAAATAGTTATTTTTACTCGTTAAGTCTATTATCGAGCTTAATAAAATATTTATCGTTATTAATAAGTTTATTAAGCTATTATTTTAAGATAAAGCCTTTTAAATAAATCTAAAGATTTATATATATAAGATTATTATCTTTAATACTAGCTACGTTATAAGCGTATTTAATAAAAAAATAAACGTTATAAAAGTATATTTTTTTTAATATATATTTTATTAACGAGGCTCTAGACGCTATTAACTTATCTTTATATATCGAATTAAAAAAATCGATATCACTTAGATTTTATCTCGATTATAAGAAATCTTTATTATTTTTTAAAGTATTAATAATATCTAGCGAGCTCGACAATCTTAATATTTCTTATTTTAATAAATTATTATATATATATTAGACTATCGTTATAAAAGTAATTATTATAATAATAACTTATACTTATAAATTATTAAGATTTATTTTATTTAATAAATCGATTAAGCGAGAATAGATTACTTTATTAACGAAGATTATTCTTATTATAATTTCTAAACTTATTAAAAAAAGTATAATAATTCTTAAAGATAAAATTAAGCTTATTAAAGAAAGTATATTAATTCTTAAAGATAAGAAACTTAATAAGTTTTCTAAGATAACTCTTATAAATAGAGAATTCTTAAGTCTCTATAAAAATTTTACTTCTTTATTAAATATTCTAAATATTATATAAAAATATAATTTATTAATAACTTAATTAAGAGACTAGAATAGTACTTTAATTAAATTAAATCTAATATATAAATAATCGTTTCTTACTAAAATTCCTCGAGTTATAAAGAATAAATAAAAAATACTTTTAACGATATCTTTAATAAGTTAATAATTCTTCTTATTAAATAAATTTATAAATATATAATTACTTTTAAAAAACTTTTATAATTAAAATATAAGAATAATAATATTATAAGTAATTATATTAAGTATTAAATAATTTAAAAAAGCTAGCTTAGCTATTAATCGATAATATTAATAATTTTTAAAAGAAAATAGAGAAAGATTAAGAAATCTTATAAGAAATTAAAATTTCTAAAAGAAAGATTTCTACTTCTTATAAATTCTTAGCTAAAACTATAATAGATATAAGAAATTCGTTATCGAAGATAGTTTTAAATAGTAATAATATATTTAAAGAATTTATATAATAAAAGTTTAAGATAAAATTTAAAGAATAAGCTTTTTTTTAAAAATAGGCTTTTTTAAAAAATAAGTTTTCTTTAAACGAGCTAGCCTAATAGAGGAACTCTCTAAGATCTTTTAATAGTTAATTAATATTAAGAAATAGTATTACTATTATATTATAGTAATAATAAGAATCTATAATCGTGATGTGTAATAAGCTTAATTGTTTTTATCTAGGAATCTATTACTTATAATAATAAGCTTAATAAAAGACTTAACTTATTCTTATTCCCATAATATAAAAAAAGCTAATAAATTATCTCTAAAGTTATTATAAGATAATATTAATATTAATATAACTACGTTAAAAGAAATATATAGTATAAAAAATATAAAATAATCTTCTTTTAATATAATAAGAATATTAATTATTTTTATATTTATATTTTAAAGTTTATTAAAGCTATCTATAATAAAATAGATAAAATAAATTCTTTTAATCTAAGTTATAAAGACTCGCTAAAATTTATTTTATTAGAAATATATATGTTATTAAATAAAGAATTAATAAGATAAATCTTAATTAATATTAATTAGATATTTTTAGTATTAGTCTAAAATATAAAATAAATATAAATATTTTTTAATTTTTTAAAACTTTTTTAATTAGTAAATTAGGCGTTAGTTAAAGAAAAATCTTATTAATCTTAATAGTATAATTAATTTTATTCTAGAAGAGATATTTCTAAGATTAAATACTTTATTTATTAGAGTTAATATAGATATATTTAATAAGATAATTAATATATCGAACTATATAGATAGAAGAGAAATATTAAAAAGTAGATAGATATCTCTATTAAGACACGCTAGATCTAAATAAATATAGAGATTATATAATATATTAAGAATATCAGATACGCTTATAATACTATCTTTCTCTTTTTATAAAATTATATTCTATAACTAGTAAGTGAAAAGATAGAAAAATAAGTATATATATACGCTTAACGTCTGGAAAAGAATAAAAGAAATAAAGAAATAATCGTATTCGAGAATTCTAATATTATGTCTTTTTTTATAGAAGATATTAGAAGCGAGAGTAGCTCTTTATACTTATACTATAGCGATATTATTAATTATAATTTAAACGCGTATAGAAAATCTAGTTAAGAGAAAATTAATAGAATATAACTAAGATTATATTTATAGATATAGAGATAAATTATAATAATTTTCGAATTTATATCTAAGTGAATAAAATATTAATATAATAATATAATATAATAAATTCTAGACTTTCGAATTAAATTAAGTCGTAAGCGCTAAAAGTTCTAATTTAATATTAAATAACTTTAATATAAACTTCTCTATAATATATTCTTTAGCTAATATTAATTATATCTTATAATAGTAATATCGTAGTTTATATATATACTATTATAACTCTATAAGATTTTTAGAGTTCTATTAGTAAAGAAAGTTTATACGAAAAATTATATATAAGATAATTTCTAATTAACATAGGTCTAAGAGATTAATTCTTAACTTTAAAAAAAAATAAGACTATTACGAAGATATTAGACGGTTTTAATTTAATTAAAAATAGAGTATTTAAGATTATTTCGATCTAAGAACGTTATCGCTATTAAAGAGCCCTTATTTCATCTTATTATATTTATTTATTATTCGCTAATTTCTTTTATAGATAAAGCTTATTAGAATATCGTTTATAGAAATCGTTTATTAAGTCTTAATAATTCTTAAATTTATTATCGTTTAAATAATATTAGATAAGATTATTATTAAGATCTTTCTATTTAACTTAATACTTAAGATAATTATTAATTAACTTAAAAAAGATATTTCTTTAATATCCTATTTAATCTAATTACTAACGTTAATATATTTTAAAGAAAAATTTACTTATTCTAATAAGAGATTATTTATCGCGAGACTTAATAGATTAAGATAAAAGATATTATAAATTCTTATACTTAACGAAAATTTAAAATAATGTAAGATTTTTATAAGCCTTATAATCTTAAATAAATT
>NW_023501132.1:0-95378 GCF_014066305.1 Letharia columbiana | reverse complement strand
TAGCTGAGGTAGCTTTGGTGGCGCTCTACTTCCAAGTGACGACGTCGAATTAATTATTCGGGGATATCCTTTGCAACAACATTGATCGCAAGCCTCGATGTGCAAAACCTACATTGAAGAGTGAACAGCTAGAAAGGGGTGTTGGAGTAGAAAGAGGTGTTGCAGAGGAAGGTTTTTAGGAAGAGGTGTTCTAGGAAGCGTTGTTCCAGAAAAAGGTGTCCCATAAAGAGGTGTTCTAAAAAGCGGTGTTCTAGAAAGCGGTGTCCTAGAAAGATGTGTCCTAGCAAGAGGTGTCATAAGGAAAAAGTTCTCACCAAGGATAGAAGGGAAGAAGCGCCGAAAGGCCAAAAAGCAGCGAGGAACACGCGGGAAAAGCCATCGTCGCAAATACCCTCAAGGAAGCTTCCCGGTCCGAGGCCAAGAATGTGGCCTGCAAAGGTTCACGAAGGAGCTGCTACCATTGCCTGCGACATTGAACGGCTTCTCGGGCTGCCCGCTCTTAGGTCCTTGCGACAGATGTCGCCGACGTGCATGTCCGTACGTCCAGTCGGAGAAATGGCGCTGTTGTTTTCGTATGGAGGAAGGTGGAGGGAGGATGATTCAGCCAAGAGAGATAATACCACTATACACGCTGTTGAGAACGTGACAAAGTTGCAGCGTTGGGTAGGAGGGAGGTAGCGAATGAGATGTCGCATGCGAAAATGGTACAGTGAGGATGTTACATTCTTTATGTAGGGTATAGAGCAGCTGCGATACCGAAATACCACCCCCACCCGCAGGACGCCCTAGTTTCTATCCACGCCAAACAGGTAAGACCCCAACGCCTTCGCTCGAGATGGATATAAACCACATTACTGTACCGATACAATCTGCCCAGTCGCGAGAGCTCGAAACCAATCAAGCCTTCCTCCAACCATGAACACCGTCGCTAAAACCAAAGTGCGCACATATGATTAGTACAAATCTCCATCACCGCCCAGCCAAGATGCACTCGCAATTCAAGCCTTCCGCCAAATCGCCCCCACACTCGTAATCACCACCGAATCGTCATGTCCCCAGAACCCGGCCAGGACCCAGCCGCTCCTCTCGTCCGGCGCCTCCTGCTCCACGCTCTTGAGCCCCGCCGGCATGCTCACCTTCCCCTGCCCGTACTCCTTCCAGCTCGTCAGTTCCTGCCCGTGCGCGTCCAGCACGATGAGCGCCGCCAGGCAGCCGGACCCTTGCTCGTACTCGACGCGGACCTTGCTCGCCGCGGCGCGCTCGAGGTCCGCGAGCGGCTGCGACCAGAAGGCCGGGTTCGCGCTCGCCCGGCCGCCGACGGCGTGGTGCGTGCCGTCGTCGCGCGCCGTCGCGGCGCTCTCGCCGTCGGTGCTGAAGCCGATGGAGGAGAGGCGCCCCTGGCATCGCTTCGAGTGCGTCTGCCGGCCGATGACGGCGAGCCAGTTGACGGAGCGGCACTCGTGCGCGTGGAAGCGCAGGCGGGTGAGGCGGTCGAGCGTCTTGGCGCTCCGCTCCTGGTCCAGCGTGCAGAAGAGGCTGTCTCGGCGCCGGTGCAGCCAGGAGGTCGGCACGGGCAGGCGGTCGCCGATCAGGGGCGCGAATTCGAGGTCCTCGTCCCGGGCCCACTGCCCGATCTTGGACACTTCTTGCGCGGTGAGGAGGCCGTAGTTGGTGTCGCGGCGCACGAGGTCGGCTTGCTCGCGGATCGTGAGGCCGTGGTGTCGGATCTGGGGGGGATGTTAGTTCACCGGTTCAACGCTCAGGGCGCGAGTGTATCGAGTGGGTTTGCACGCACCGGCATCCTTTTCCTAATCTCCCCGGGCCAGGCGTATGGCACTGGTCTTTGGTTCCCGTTCCCGTCCAAATCGGCCAATGACGGGTTGTAGATTAGGTCCTTGGTCACGTCCGTGATCTGAGTGAGCCCTTTGCGCGCCAGCAGCCTCGCCTCGTTCAAGCTCCGCGGTGTCAACGTGATCGGGTCCGGGACATCGGTGCCCGGGTCCCGCTCGCGGTAGCGGTCCGGGTTCTTCATCATCTCGGACAGCTCGGCCCAGATGTCCTTGTAGGCGAGGAAGGCGCTGAAGAGATCCTGCGTGTACAGCGAGCAGAGGTCGTAGTCGAGGATGCGGAACCGGTCCCCCGCCGGGTTGCGCGCGTCGGCCTCGTTGAAGCTCCGCAGGCTCGTGTACCGCGTCAGGACGGCCGAGGTCCGCTGCGCGCACGTCTGCACCAGGTGCGGGAACCGCGTCGCCACGTCGACCACGGTCGCCAGGTCCCACTTCTCGTCCGCGGGCTTCAGGTCCCCGCCGCCGGCCCAGTTGACGGAGATGGTGGTCTCGGTGTCGTCCCAGACGTCGCTCTTGCCCTTGTCGAGGCCGTTCTTCGTCCCGACGGACAGGCCGGGCGCGGCCGCGATGGCGATTTCGGCCTCGGCGGCGGCTTTGACGGCGGAGACCTTCGACTTGTCGCTCACCTTGATGCTGACGATGGCGCTGAACTCGCCGCCTTCGGTGAAGCCGCTGATGAAGCAGTCGCCGAAGACGTCGGTGAATTTGGTGTTGTCCATCTCCGGGATCGGGTTGAAGGTCATCTTGTCGGCGACGGGGAGGTCTCGTTGGTCACTTTGACGGTGACGATGTAGTTGAGGTCGGACTGGTTGACCTTGTTCTCGTTGACGACGGAGGCGCTGCCGGAGCCCTTGATGGTGCCGTATTTGATCGACGCGCTCGACGAGATGTTGAGCGCTTGCACTATGTCGGACACGTTGTCCACCATGCGCGAGGAGTAGGTGACGATTTGAACGACGTTCTTGTGTGGCGGGGTCAGTTCGGCTGGGCGGACCGTTGTTGCGGGGACGGAGAGGGTGTTGGGACCGGTGGCGTAGTTTCCGGGTGCAGATGAACTCGAGACCTTTCGCACCATGGCGACTGAGTGGGAGGCATCTGATGCTAGTGATTCGGTGCTGCTTTTTGGGTTTAGTGTCGTGTCGGCGGATCCTGGGTGCAGCGGTGAATGGGAAATGGCTGGCTGGCTAGAACGTCGGGCGGCGATGGAGCTGCTGCTGAGGCGGGCCTTTCTGGCGGGCTCGATGAGGACGGCGTTTTCAATGCAGATTTCTTGTGTGTATGAGTTAAAGCTGGTGAATTGTTAGTGAGTTCGTGTTGTTCGAGGTGAGAGGAGAGAGGGAAGAGAGAGAGAGAGACTTACCCTTGTCCAAGCCTCATGGCATTCGTGTACGGTGCAAGGAACGACATGCCGCTGGAACCTCGGGAGTTTCTCTCCGCTTTGCTGCTTTGGTTAGCCAGCGTGTCGACGGGCTTTCGCCGGTTATTAAAAAGCCAGATCCAAAGAAGATACGAAGAGTGAGCCTTGTCTTGAAGGCTATCGGACTGGAAGGGGCAAAAGTGTAGATGCGATGGTTTTGGAAGTAGACTTACGAGTGAGAAAAAGTTGTTAGGAGCGAGTTTGTATAGAGAAGTTATATACCCAAGAGAGCTTATGATTATAAAGAAGAAGTTTCTGATGATCACGGACAGCCTCAACGGAGATGATTATTTTAGAAGTCCACAGGGCTACTGTAACCCATTATATGTGGAAAGGATTTCAGGCCTCCATCCGATGAGTCAGTTATACCAGGAACGATATTAATGAAACATGACGGTGGGGGCTGTATCACGAGATCGAAGGCAGTCAGAGCGAGGTAGCATCGCAAAAATAAGCAGCGACGGCCGCAGTTGACTCCGTGACCGTAAGCCTCTAACCGGTGCAAAGCGCTTCCTAGGCAGTTCAAATAAGGAAATGGAAGGAAGCGTAAGCGCCAACCCAGATCGTGTCAACAGAGCTCGCCATTGGCTGTTTCAGAAGCGTTTTCGTCTTGGCTTTGAACATGATAGGTGGAAACATAAAAATAACATCAGGCATGGAAATGTAGGCATTTTCTGGCCACAGATCCTGTAACATAGCCCACTGAAACAGATGAGGGGGATGCGACCACGAGGTTCAGCCGCACGGAAGGATCGAATCTTTCCCGCCGTTCATGTAAAGTTGCCTGGCACAGCGTCGCACACAGCCTTCTTGCTGAATCTTGATATACTAGGCTTACTAGCTACCTGAAAAACAAACTAAAAACGGCGACCATTTCCCATCGGGTGTTTAGTGAGATGATTCTTGTCGAGTATACTGCTCAAGACCACCCTAGAATTTATCTGACTTATCAAGACGTATGGGATCGACTAGTCGCATGATGATGCCAGCTACGTGGACTTTGCTAAGTTAAAAATAGTGAGGACACATACAGGTGCTGATCAGATTACTCCATCTGACGCTGAAAGAACGACAGAATTGAAAGGTAGGATTCTGTTGCGGCTGTCAGCTGCGGGCTTCGTATTCGGCTAATCTTCGGTCTTCTCGCGGGGTCGTCGTCTCACCACTCCCCCAAAACTTGCACCTTCACCTCAAGATCTTTCGGTCGGGGAGTCAAACCGTTCCTGACTGTCATCACGTAATCTGCATTCGCAAATCGAGTCTCCAGTGTACCAGCCCATGCAGCAAGTAGGCATGCAAACTCCCCCTTTGCGAAGCTTTGCCCGATACAGCTTCGCGGTCCATGCAGAAATGTAAGAAACGCATAGTTACTCTCGATACCTCCTGTATTCGCTTTCCCCTCGCCTAACCAGCGATCCGGGTTGAAATTGCCTGCGTCCTCGCCCCAAAAATCCTTGTTGGCGTTTGTTGCCCATGGGGAGATGAATATCGTGGTGCCTTTGGGTATGAAATGACCAACCAGTGTGGTATCTTGTACCGCTACCCGAACGGTGATTGGAACGGGCGAGTAGAGGCGGAGGACTTCGTTGCAGACTGCGTTGAGGTAGGGCAGGCTGTCTAAGTCGTTTGAGGTGATGGAGGATGTTGGAGATCGTGGGTCTGGTAGTAAGGAGCGCACTTCGTTGCGCAGCCGGGTTTGAGTCTCGGGATACTTACACAGCATGCATATCGCAAAAGATAGCGCAGAGGCAGTGGTTTCATGGCCAGCGATGAGAAAGGTCATCAATTGGTTGACGAGACCCTCGTCCGTGAATCCGCCGGATTCGATTGCTACCGAAAGAATGTTTCTAGCAGCACCTTCATTCTTGCTGGCCAAGTTCAATTTCTCTTGCTGCACGAGAGAGAAGCATGTCTTTTTGATGACTTGCGACGCCGCTTCGAAGTCGCTGTTACGTTTGATACTGTTCCAGAATTAGCCATGCCCGTAACGCCAGATTCAAGAAAGCTTACGGCAAGACCCTCACCAACCACGGGGCGATAAAGAAGAGAGCAGCCATAATTTGGCCACCCCGACCTGGCGAGAAGATCGATTTGTATGTGCGAATGAGCTCGTTATCTGGGTCTTTGATGGAGTCGAAGTCTCTTCCTAGACCTGCAAGGCCAATGATGTCGAGTGTGGCTCTACTAGCCCAGTCCTTGACGTCGATAGTTACATTCGGCTCATCGTTATCACGGCAGCCGGTCTCACTGTGCAAAATCAGGGCTTTGGATGAGCTCGCTCGATTTGCTCCAGAAGATGGGATAAAGTTCCTTGATATGCCTGAACGCGAAAGCTGGCATGAGGTCTTTTCGTTGTCTCTTATGTTCTTCCCCTTCTGCAAGAAATACTCCCACGCCCAGGATCCTTCCCAGGCCCGTCACAAGCCCAGGCGGCTTGATGAATTCATAAGGCCTTTGGACAAGTACTTCAGCCAGTGCTTTTGGACTGACTGGAATGAGAATTTCTGAGTTGAACATATCGAGGTATCTGATGACACCATCATTTGGGACCTGTTCGGACCAGACACGGTACAGCTCAGCCTGGCCGTTTGGCTCTCGTCTTAGCCTTGAAGATTGGCCCATCAAGAAGGAACCGCCCTGGTGATAGCTAAGCTTGGAAAGTCGGGAAGGGGGGCATTCAAGAGGATGGGGGGAAACAGCAAGTGAAGTGGACAAACCGGAGGCCCCGGCAGTGCACGAAGAGGGCTGAACAGGTTGGGATACAGAAGGCACCGCCACACGAGCCATGCGGCGGTCTCAACAGCGAAAATCTCAAAGGCGGTCATAACGAGATTCCGACTTGGCAGATAGGTTTCATTGTAAAGCTTGCAAAAGAAGGTAATCGCAATAGACGCAGCGAGGAATATTGTGAACGGCGCCATTGTTGCAGAAGGGTTGGATGAGAAGCTTCAAGATTGCTAAAATTTGACTTGTTGCCGAAGACACTGTACTGCTTGTTTTGTATCAGACACGTTGAAGCAGTAGACTTCTCAGTTCACGAGTTTGAACTATTCATTACCGGACGACTTGATGCTGCATCAGAAGGAAATGCCAAGAGGTATGTTGTACATGTTGTACACTCCTAAAGTCATGACGCAATGTATTTACGATCCTGTCTATCAATCGTTTTGGTAGGTCTCTGCTACGCTTAAACAGATTGGAGGAGCCTCTGTGCGATAGTACTCTTTGACAGGTATGGAGCATTTGAAGACTCGAAGTGGGCATCTGCTCTGGTACTTTGTAACGAAGAATCGGTGAAGAGCTTTAGCTTGGCCAAGGCCTAGCTTAGTGCATTTTTGGCTAGCGTTCTCTGATCCTACTCTGCTGCGGCAGCTAGATTCCTACATAGAATATCAAGCACAATTCTCCCACCATAAGCACCGTGGGAAAGTAGATTCTTTCCCCGGTGAGTCAATAGTTCGATCATCTAAGCAGAGTCCAAGATGTATTGACTCTCCTCAAGGGCTCTTTGAAAACCACCCATAGTCTTGCGCCAGCGCTTTGGTGATTTCGCCTCGAATATCACCAGATTCTCGTGGCCAGAATGTGGCATGCAAGAACTATATAGGCAATGTTCAGGAGCGACTGTAAGTAAGAATGATAGGTGACATCTCTAAGTGCGCAGGTCCGATTTGGGACATGCTTGAGCCCAGAGACGAGAAGACTGACCACGACTTCAGATTTTGGAAGCATCTTTGCTCAGTGGCCAAAAATCGGCGTACAAGGACTGCCCCCATTCCATGCACAGTGAAAGAGAAGTACTCGACGAAGCCTCTCAGTTCCTGCATGGCCGTGCATTGGACGCCTCTTCTTACCTCAAGGGTGTCGACACACTGCTACATACACGGTTTCAGGAACCAGGGTCTCTTTGAAGAAGAGGATGATCCGAAATGAGGGTGGTGTCTGACAAGCCATTCCCTGGGAAGGGTTGTAATACTCTCCGGTAGAACCTTGTGTATCAGAAATGACCTCGAATGAACAACCGTGCCAGAATACTCATTCGTCCGTCCTTACATCCCAAAAAGACGCAGACAGCACATCAGGGATTCCGCTTCATCTCGAAGTCTTGTTCGATGATGCCTATAGCCTTTAATAACGTAAGGGGAAACGATGTCCTACGCGCTTCAGCAACCCAATGACTATAAATTTCTATACAATCCGAAAGTTGATACGCCTAATTACTGCATTCAAGTACATATCCTTGAACGGACCAGATTGAAACTCTTCGGAAATTAAGCCGAAAAGGGCTATTGAGTGTGTCTCGACGCGATGCAAGCGTTAACCGCGGAAGGACCTGACTGGAACGCTTGTTCGGAAATTCAGAGAAGTACGACAGAGTGCCGCCACTATGATTATGATGTTGTTAAATCATTTTTTGAAGCTTGGTTGCGATCCCTTTACAATTACGAGGTCCCCCAAGATCAGCTGCTATCATTATGAACTTCTACCTTCTATTGCTAGCGGCGCTCACTTCTGCCATTAACACGACACCGTCCCTCCTTTCCCCAGGCGTTGACCCTAACACAACACTGCCACTTTCCTCTTTGGATGTTGCATATCGTTGCGCATCTCCAGCACGACACGATCCTGGTCGTGTCATGCCGTCTGCATTGGACTGTCTAAATATCTTGACCTTTATCCTCGCTACTACACCCAACCATAACCGACCGACTCAGTGGAGCCGAATTCCAGGTTCAGACCACACCATATTGCCATATCGCCGGTTCAGCGGCACTTGTCAGCTTGTCGTACGACTCACTCCAGTACATCCAGCTCCGACAGTGGAAACAGCAACATTTGATCACGTCATCGGAGCCGCCATGCGGATCATCGAAGTTTGTTTTTTGAACAGCAGACCGGATACAGAGCACCGGGGTGGTACTGCTGTGGTTGGCTCGAATAAGTATTTGGATGTCGTTGTCTGGGGGGCACCCGATTCTGGTGGTAACGAAGCGCTTTTGAACAACGAGACAGTCGCATTGAACGGATCAGGCGCATGGATTCCTCGACTTTCTCAGACTTGAACTTCTGAGAAGGTCTGAGTTGACGGACGAGTTACTGGGCGTGCTCTTCAGTATCATACATGCCGATGTATATGGTGAAGTCGCGGCTATTTCGTGGTACCCCCGTACACTATGCAGATCTTTATCACGTCAGAGTGGAAGTAAATGCATCACGGTGTCGCGACGGTGTAACTGTCATTTTCCTTTTATTGAAATCACACGTGCCCTCGTATGATACTACTCAGTCCTCTTATCTTTTCTGCTTTTTTGGGAGAGGGATAAAGGCCAATGCGCAAGAGCGCGGAAAGCGCGTGCAGCTCGTTTCGAAACATCATTATCCGCAGCGGTCAGACGAAAGTTTTGTCATATATGCGTCGGCAGGGTGGAACCTCTTTTCACAGCTTTGGTGACTGACTGAATTGACAGAGGATGCACCTCGTCGGAGTTTTTGTACTGGCTGTATTGCTAGCGAATGAGCCGCAGTCTCTGATAGCGGCAACAACGACAAATGCTTTTCCGGATCCCTATGACAGAAATATCGAATCAATTGGCCTGACCATCGAATTCTATGGCTACCGAGGCTCCATCTCCCCTTTTGGATTGAGCGATTGCATATCAGCTGCCAGCAACGATGTCGTCCGGCATCTCCTCGAAAGCGAAGCCCCGATGAACATGGAAGCCCCTTCGTACTCTTACCTTGACAGTGGGGTGAATTTGTTTCTCATCCCTAACGACAGCCTCACGTGGCACATGTGGGCGTTCGTGCCGGGTTGGATCCAGGAGTTCGTGACGGAGAATGAGTTCAAGGGGACGCAGTTTGTTCTCTTGTGGGAGGGTTTTGGGCCCGTGGGCTTTGGTCAGTTGGTCAACACTTCGACTGGTACACTATCCTGACCTAGACTCGGCGTCTTCTGGTCCGTACGACAAAGACACTTAAATCTATGGCTACCAAGGCGGCCAAAGCGAGACATGCTGGGATGACTGATTTATTGTGCATTGACCGCAACCACAGAGGTATTGGATTTTACTCATAGTTTCGATCATATAATCTGATTTCGTTCTTGGTCCCAAAGGAACTTTGAACGTGGGGTCGATGCATGTCGATGTCATCAGTAATGTTGGAATTCGTGAGGGAGAACGATTTCAGAGGGTCGTACTTAGTCATTTTCAATGAAAAGATGAGGGTTTACGCTTCTACCGTCCGCCTGAATCGTGGTCTTTCACGCTGTTGTACAGTGAGTGCGGTCTAGCCTTGGTCGATCAGAAACATTTCCACTCTTTTGACTTCCACACACGCTCTTCAAAGCAGTGAGACGTACTATCAGGGTTGAGACGATCTGGCTGACGCATCGCGAGAAGAAGTAGTGGAAACCCTTCGTTGTAAAATGTTCGGGTTGGGATGAAAAGGGGGGCATGTCGAATTTGGCCCCCACGCTTCCCAGCCACCGTGTTGGTCAGCCACCTGATTTTGTACTGTATTTAGGACTTGGCCCCGGAGAGGTCTGGAGAATCAATCCATCCGTTCTACACATCACATACCTGATATTCTAACAAATTCTATCAGTCTAAAAACATCAGACGAAAGCCGAGTGGGCGAAATTTCGAGCCCGGGGGTATCCGCACTTCACGCTGCAGACACCCCTAATCGGGTCCCGTAGGCCCCGTAGGGCCCCCGAAGGAATAATTCCTACTACGCTGCGCAACGGGGCGGGGTAAACTTCGGGGGTCAAACCCCGCCCCGAACCCCGCCCCCGTTGCGCAGCGTAAATACCACCGTCATCAATAATTAAGTCGACGACTACTACCAGACGCTCAGTAAGCCTACCGCTACCATTAACTTCATTAAACCCTCTCATATCAGAAAGCTATCATTTAAGATCCTCATCAAATCATACCCCAAGCAATGACAAATTACCGAATCATACCCCATATTTGGGTGAAATTTGGTGTAGGGGTATGATTCAGTAATTAGGGGTATGATTCGGAAGACCATACTTTTGGGGAAATTAGTAATTCGCCCTTGTCCTTCACAAGCAAACATTCCAGTGACAAGGGTCTGACGGATGCATGCAGATTCTGATACTGCGATAGTTCTAATTCCTGCAAAGTGACTCTTGCAATGTGTGGCCATAAGATCCCACCATTACAAACCTTTCGTCGACACCGTCAAACATACAGAATAAGGGGCCACCTAGACGTATTTAGCTTCGCCGTGGTGCGGTGAAGTCCTGGCATCTCTCTTTGTTTTACTGTACCGCACCGGCCATGGACACCACTTTGAGACAAGAAAATACCTCGAAAGAGTCAAAACTCTCAATGACCGCGAATTTGCCCAATCTGCAAGCTCAGGAAGAAGTCGCGGATACCTCAAAGCACTCGGTTCATTCCGTCTGGTCTCGGACATCTACACTTGAGTTTCACCACGAGCCCTTCGAAGAATTCAAGCCACTCGTTGAGCAGCTGTGCTTAACAATATGGCCAAACTCTATGAGAGTTCCAACCCTCGATTACCTTCTAGGCAATGTCTTTACGGGCTTTCTACGAAGGAAGACCTCTTCTCGCACAGCTAGCCTTTTTTCATCCAATACCTTCCATGTCGAGCGTCTCTCGGGCGGCAGCTTCAATCGAATCATCGGCATCACAGTCACCAAAGCAAAGTCGCAAGACGCGATTCGATACATTCTGAGAGTGCCACGTTTCGAAAGCGCCCGTCCAAATCAAGAAGTCGCAATCGTAGAATATGTTCACCAGTATTCCACAATCCCTGTGGCAAGAGTCGTCGCCATGGACTTCACAGCGAACAATCCTCTCAAGCGTCCATACGTGGTGCAAAATAGGATACCTGGCTTCGACTTACAGTCAAAGAAACAAAACTTCACACAGCTGACTCATGAGCAGCAATGCACTTTCTCGACCGAGTTCGGTCGCATATTGCGTAAGCTGCAAGAGATGGGCCATTCCACACCGGGTCAGGTCGATATTGCCGCCAACCAAGACGGCAGTCAAAACTACAACGTCCGCGCCTTTGATGTCGATGCCGACCCTTTTGGTGACAATCCAGAACTGGATGATATCAGTCTAGCAGCACAGGCGCCCAATCACTGCTCTACGCTCGAGTTCTTCCTATCACAATTTGGAAGGTGGAAAGCCGCCGCTTCAAAGCACGATGATAGTATCAAAGCCGATTACATGAAGTGTCTCGCAGCTGTAGCGACTCAGATGAACGAAGTTGGCTTTTTAGGTGACAACGAGAATTGCCTATGCCATCTAGACCTCAATCACGCCCCTCAAAACATAATGGTCAATATACAAGACAGTTCACTCTCGGTCTCTGGTATTCTGGATTGGGACAGCGCAGTGTTCGCCCCTCGATTCGTAGGCTGTGTTCCGCCGATGTGGATCTGGGCGTGGGACTTTGAGGAAGACGAAGACGAGGCTCATGCCAACGATACACCAAACAGTCTCAAACAGCAAGAACTGAAGCAGTTGTTTGAAGATGCCGTTGGAGAAAGGTTTCTAGGCTTCGCGTACCCGCCACAATACCGGATTGCTAGGAGGCTATTCAAGTTCGCTCAGCAGGGGATGAATGCCAGCTGGCATATAGAGGATGCTGACAGATTGATCAGCGAGTGGGCTCAGATACGTCCTTCACACCTGCCAGAGATTCGAAATCCTTTTGACGAGTCTGATTCGTCGAGCGATAGTGGCGATGACAGCACTGAGTCCTAGAGAAAGTACATTGAGTAAGAGACCAGACTTCTCTTCCCTTGCTGAAAATGGCAACCTCGCATATCCTGCATTAGCTTTCATTCATGATCAAGCAAATCAAAGAAACGTTGCCTAGTCCGAACCAATCTAGAATCCTCTTTCACACCCATTGTCCGTGATGCTCATTATAGCAGACTCTAAACAACTTTTTACTAACCGTAAGCATCTTGCCAGAAGCGCGGGTCAAGATTTTTGTTTATGCTTGCCTACTTGTATTCAGCTGAGCTAGCGAGCTGCGTTTCAGGTATGCGGCAAACGGGCTGAGCAGCCCCGAAGGATACCCAGCATTGATACCATGATTGAACGTCCAATTACTTGCGGTTCTGGTATGAATTCGTCCGAGGTTCTGCACTTCATGGAAAGGGAAATGCTTGGATTCCACGAGTTGTGAAATGTAAGCCGGTCGTGTGGGTGTGGTGTTGATCCGCTTTGTTTTCTGGTAGGCCAAAGGATTCGTCGCATGGTGTATGCGGCTGAGGAATCTTACTGCGGATGCTATGCATAGGTCATCTACGCTATGGAATAAGATACCGGGGCAGTAGAAATGGGGCGGTAACGTCAAGGTGCACGCAAGGCGCAGAGATCGCACGGCTGAGATAATGGATGCTTCTTCAATGTGTCCTCTCCTCTTTCCAAATGTTTATTTCTATTTTTTTTATTCTTGTTATCTTATTTCACCAGGATTTTGCACCTCTTCTTTAGCGGGTAGCGAAAGCCGTCTTCTTCGCAATGGTCATGACAATTTCCGACACCGACGGTGATGGCAAGATCCCGAAAATCGCATTTGAGGTCATTCGATCTACCACGCATATCGCAATATGAAGCTAATCAGTAGCAGGTCGTCACTGGAACTCTCTTTGGCACTGCAATCATAGCAGCCGCCATGCGGACAGCTGTCCGGCTTCACTACCAAAGAAGACTTTTCCTAGATGATGCCTGCCTCATGATCGCCTGTGCAGCCCTGACTGGAGGGTTCGCAATGCTTTACCAGTCACTTTACACTCTGTTCCTTATTCAGCATTTTGCACAAGAGGGGTCTTCCGCCAGAGAAGAGGCGGCGTCAGCTGGGATCGATGTTGCCGCTGAAGTTCACAACTTCCAGATCCTTGACTTCGTCCATGAGCCTTTGCTTTGGGTCGTCATGTTCTCGGTCAAAGCTTCATTCTTGGTGTTTTTTCGTCATCTCGTCAGTCGTGTTGAGAAACTTGTCGTGTACTGGAAAGCAGTCTGCGCTGTCAACGCGGTTGCTTTCGCATTTTGTGTGTGTTATACCTTCATTGCCTGCCCGCACACAGATTCCTCAGCTAGTGAGTAGACCCGCCGAAAAGCCATTGCTGAAATTTGAGCTGAGTACAGGTGAAACTCAGTTCAATGCGATTATGGCTCGCAATTCACGAAGCGATCTGGTCTCACCACGACTGGTATCATCTTTGATGTGGCAACCGATATCTTAAGTCCGAATGTTCATCACACTAAGAAGATAGGACACTGACTCGTAGCAGTCGTCAGTATCCCTGCGCGCGTTCTGTGGCAAGTGAGAATCGACACCCGTCAAAAGCTAGGCATCGGCGCCTTTCTTGGCCTCAGCATCTTCATGATACTTTTTGCGTTCATTAGGCTCATAGGCTTCCATCTCAGTGCCAATTACGGATACACATGGCAATTCTTCTGGTTTCAAATCGAAGGTTGTATAGCAGTGACGATGGTTTCAATCACTGCTTTTCGCTCCGTCTTCGTCACGCAGGCTTCTAGATCCAGTGGAGACAAAGCAAGACCATGGTACTCCTCGACTGTTGCAAGACTTCGAAAGGCTCGTAAGTCAGCGGAAGATCACGATCTAGAAACACTTCCTGCGATCCCGGCTGGTACCATGACGGGCATGCGGACATTCATCAGAGGAAGTCGGCTTGGTGTGGGGCCGGAAACATACGACGAGTTGACTGGCTTTGAACCCTCGAAGCGCACCGGACGCGAAGTCGTGGTCACTCAAGATGTTTCATGGGAAGAAGAGGTGCGTCTTGGTCGGCAGCCAAGATGATGAGATACTGACATAAATAGAAAATACATCCTCACGGTGCTCACATCAATAACGCAGCGTAACCGAGGATCGGGTAATTGAGACCATGCCGTTGAGGGCATCGTTGTTAGTGACACCAATGGAAGGAAGACAACCCATTATAAGGTGGCGGTGGAAGCGACTGATGGCGCTCCTCAGTTCAGAGCAAGGTCCTCCGATGCATTATGATGCGGGAGTAGGCTACCTCGGCTGTAGCTTGAGCATACTGTTCTACATGTATATCAGAAGGAATACATGACAATATCGGAATGTATGGGGATCGGCTAGAAGTGGCGATGGATTGAGAGGACTTGTGGAAGCGGTGTGCGATACGCCGAGCTGCAGTAAGGAAGATGCATTGAGAAGACTTTGCAGATCGTGGTGGAAACGAAGCCTGTGTGAGCTGTATCACGAAGCAGTGTGCGAGCATTCCCCGTTCCTCGGATAAAGGTGGTGAGGGTCTCAATACCATGCAGATATCGATTGTTTTTCCCGTACCTTGTCCCTTGGTGTTGAGAGCTCCTCCATTTTCAGAGTCGATTACGCACTGGTCCTGCCGATTCGTAGTCAGGGATTCGAACGCCCTGTGCAGCCAGCACCATGCGTGTACACTCTTTTCAGAAAGCGTTTCATCAAAGTGATTGATGTGGCTTGGACGAATTCTGCAAATATCCGTCCCATCGACATCCATCTCAACAATCTTCACTCATCCTCTTTTCACATTATCCTCACCCTCTCATAGACCAACCATCGTGTTCGTCCCCGGGTCCTTCCACAAGCGCGTCCACTTCACCCTAACCATGTATCTCCTTCAAATGTGCTCCTTTCCTAGCCTAACCGTTTTCCTCTTCAGTATAGTGCTAATAACAGCCACTTTGATCATCGAGATTCAAACCACTCGCTCGGCGTGAGGACAACTAGTCGAAAAAGGCAAAGATGTGGTGTTGGCGGCACATTCGTACAGTGGGGTACGAGGATTTCAGATAGTGAGCGGACTAGAGAATAGCAAGCGAGTGAGCGAGGGGAACGTGATGGCGTCGTTCAAGCGCAGTGCATAGCGGCTATGCTTGTAGCAGAGGGTAACGCGCTCGTAGATGCTCTGGGTAGAGGACTGCCGCATTGGACAGACCTGGGATATTCTCTTGCCGTCTCCACGCTGACAGGAACATCCGACAGTATCAGGGCATGGTCCTGCGTCCCATGGCCACCGCCTCCATCTTCTTAAACGATCTTCCAGCCCAAGAAGCCGATCACTGGGCGTCTCTCTTGCTCCCGCACTTCTTTATTCCATTTCCTACGCCAATGGTCAGCGCCTGCTGTGGCCTTGGTGTTTCCATCACGTATCTCCTCCATACTGAAGACTCAGCTGTCGGAATACTGGAAAGGATGGTATTGCTAGAGATGAAGATGGGGGAGTGAAAGGTGGAGCGCATAGCAATGGGGCATTGCTGTCGAGGAAGGGTGGCTTTGCTTCACCTCCCCGTCAAAAGTCATTAGTCACCGAGGTTTACCCGGCTACTGCTGGCTTCCCACCAAATGGCTTCAAAGAACTTGGCTTTCTTACGCGTAGTAGCCTCGCGACGACGAGGACTGCATGTAGGTGTGTGGGGGGGTGTGTTATCCTCCATTTGGTGACTATTTAGGAGTATCTACAGCAGTGTTTTGGTGGGAAGCCAGCAGTAGCCGGGTAAACCTCGGTGACTAATGACTTTTGACAGGGACGAGCTTGTACAGGCAAAGGAGGTTTCACGCTAGGAACGATTAAGCGTAGCGGAGTCCGCGAACCAATAGCGACGAGACAGCGCACACAACAAATAAAGCTGCTCGTCTGCTGAACTTCGATCACTCACTCAACTACTTGCAATGCCGTAAGCATGGCAAAACGCAAGAACGAAGCCGAGAAGGCAGAGGGTCAGCGTAAGAAGCGCGTCCCTTTCAGAGCCCCAAAGGCTGCTACCAAAGCCGTGTTGGATCCCAACTACCGAGAGAATTCATCGTATAGATCACTGACCCGTGCTTCCAGGATATTGCAGAACGCCACGGCCTCCCCTCTCCTACGTTTGCTGCCTCTAGAGATCCGTAGAAAGATATATACCGAAGTGCTAGGGCACAGGCTCATCCATCTCAAGTACCTCTACGATGACGATTGCGAGTCACGGAGCGACGCGTCTTCTATCCCTTTCGACGTTGAAAGAAAGGCTGTTGTTGCACAAAATCATTGGTCCCTATTGGTCTGCGACCCTGATGGTCCGCGCAGTAAGGAAGAGTCCCAGTTGGTCGACTTACTACCCACGGGACTTTCAAGCTTGTTTTGGCAACTTTGCAATCGAAATCTCGGTCTAGGTAGCATTTTCTCTAGGAACGTGCCTTTTGAAGAGCAAGACGGAAGAATGGACCACAGGGAGATGCATATGGGTTTACTCCGCACTTGTAGGCAGGTCTACACGGAAGCCAACCAAATACTATGGTCTACAAACACTTTTTCTTTTAACGATGCCACTACGTTCGAGCGCTTCATGGAGACTCGGGACTCGTTTCAGAGAAGAACCGTGCAGAAACTTCGACTGGTAATCCACTGGACGTTTGAAGGGGAAAGAGAGTGGAATCCTGCTATAAGGCTACCTCTCATCAGATCTTTGCAGAGACTGCGGCGTCTGGAATTGCTCATTGGCCATGAGATGGACACTGAGTCATACTCGAAATTCAAGAACGGACATGGGCTGGATGCGCCCTTAGAGACTCGTTTCGCGGAATTTTTGCGGAAGCTGTCCGTCTTGCCTTTGAATTCGGTCCATGTCAAGGTCGTCTCAGAGGATATGCACCCTGCCGGGCCGTTGGTATCACTCTGGACGGAAGAAGATCAACTGGAATATGCCAATGTCCTACGGGCGAGGCTGATGAATCCGGACAGCGCTGACAATCACATCCGAGTTCAGCAAGAGCTCATAGAGAAGCAGCATCGCTGTGCTTCAACATTGGGGTAAAACACCTGATTACATCCAAATACGATGGCAAGCAGCTGGGGTATGTCATCTTCTTCTACCTGATGTCCTATCTGCGGCCGCCCGCTCTCCTGGTCCGTCATTGGGAATCCGCCTACTATCCCATCGACTGGCAGTCAGCCATGCGTGCCAAGACATTCTATGCCCCAGGCGCTAGTCGATGGGATAGTCTAGACGATATTGCAGTTTACCATAGTAGGCTATAGAGCGACAGCATCAGTTTCTTTGCGTTTATAGACCGCTCATGTTGGATTTGCTGAACTACTAGCGCGAGAACGAGGAGTGTTTCCTAACCGTCCAGTAATTGACGGTTGTCGATTTCTTGATATTCACCTCTAGTATCTGATACATCGCTTGCATACATAGATGGCCACGATTCAAGTGATAGATTCCTGTTGACAACTTACGATAGGGTTTGTATTTTGAGAGCAGGTACTATGGGCTCTATTATCCGCAAATTAGGAGATAACGCCTTTGATTTTGCTATCCGTGCTTTGAAGCTTGCAAGCTCTCGGTGCTGGGGGAAATACTATGTTGACTGATTGAAAGCGCGCTGTGAGCAAGCATCTCGGATCATATTTCAATGTACCACAAAACGCCCTTAAGCCTGTCACTACTCACCCCATACATCGCTGAACAACATCTCTTCCTCATTCCCCAGCCGAAGAATCGAATTCCTGTTCTCGCGCTTAGGCTTGATAATGGGTACCGTCGCCTATATCCTTGACATATTTCGTTCAGCTCTATTCATTACCATTGACCCTCCTGTCTCATCTCATTACAAAAATAATACAATACCTACTGTCGACGACACCAAATGGGGCAGAAGAGATTTTCAAAGGCCGGCACAAATGTCTCCAGCGCCATCTTTCCAAGGGACATTTTGCTTGACTGTCCAACCCACACCCTGGACACAACCATGCTCAAAACGGATCTCCCCCTTCAGTTTGTCTTTGCCGAGTCCGTGTGTTCTCAGGTTAGCCTGGTTCATCGCTTCTATACTGATATGGAATCGAGCACGTGCGCTTATGTCCATCTTTGAGTTCTCGGTGTCAGCGAGTCTTCTCTAAGTTCGGAGGTACGAGTACATATAAGATAGCTTTGCCAAGTAAACATCTCAGGCCACGTCTCATGGCTTCGATTGCGGTGCCTGTTAGGATGTGAACACCCCGAACAGTGGACTCACATTGTATTGCGTTGAGACAGGTCTGACATGGTGCGCCACACCCCTTGTCAAATACCAAGAACTACCATCGCTGTAGGATAGAATTTTTCGCGGTATAAGACTGGTAGGGCCTCGTCGCGAGTGATACTTTCAACAGCTGGAAGAGCGACACGCAGCGTCTCTGATATAACGTCTCGGTCCGGCAGTAACGTCTCAGTCCCGCACAGCGTTTGTCACGAGAGTGGAGAGTCCTTCGCCCTCGTAACGGGCTGAAAACGGAACGATTCTGCCTTCAACGCACAGGCAGCACTCGAGGATAAGGTCTCGGACCTTGATATGGAGTCTGGGACGCCAACTGTATTTGGATGTGTGTGATGTTTGTGAAGAGTGGAGGCTCTCTGAGGTTTGTCTGAGGTTAGTGTTCTCTGCGCTGACCCACGTTGCGTGTCAAAAGGTTTTCATTATGTTAGTTATTTTAATGGGAAATGATCACTCTTCGAGGATTAGCAGAGATGAAAGAGAAGAGGGATACTTTTCACAAATGGTGGCTGGGGGAGCTGAGACGGTCGTCTCGGACTTATTGTCACTGCAAGGTTGCTTCTTTCATCAATCTTCTTGTTTGGTATAACTCTCCTGTTGAGGAATAATAATTGTTGTAGGTATCTCATTTTCGTAATCCCGCGTTCGGAAAAGAAGTCTCCGGTACAAACATACGCCTCACTGCACACGTGAAGCCTTTGCAGATATTATTCCCATCGCTAATAGTCACAATCTTCATGATGCGCTCCAAACTTCCAGCAACGCATACGATTATAGCCGCCAATCGCATGACCGACGTATGTGCAAGTAAAGCGCATCCAAGCAGCTTCGCAATGGAGTTAAAAGAAGCACAGGCCCACAATCAAAGTGTTTCAAACAACCTAGCCGTCGTGGAAAAAGTCCCTGGACTATTAGATTCGTGTTGCTCAGTGTTTCACCTCGTGCCCGACCCCTCACTAACATTTCTAGGTTCCGTTTCCCATCTTTGAACGCAACTTTTTGACCATGTCATCCTTGTCCTCTTATTTAGCAATATATTACCTGCTCCCGACCTTCGTGATTTCGCTAGCCTTGCATCCACCGCAAATTCGCGACGGCTCAATCACCCTGACGAAACCCTCGTTGCTTCTTCCATCCTTGAACGCTTCTGCCGGATCAGAGAACTCGAATACCACGCCCATCCTCACCTGGGCAAAGGTTAGCTGCGATGATCGCAGTTTTGGCAATCCCCCGGCTGCTAGCTGCAAGGACGCTCTGGCTCAGATCCCGCAAGATCCAGCCACTATCATCACGGACCCTGAGCGTAGCTACGGACCGCGCGGCAAGGGTTCCTGGGATGTCAACCTTCCGAAACGATACGTTGGCTGTAAGCACCTTTTGATGCCGGGTCACGATTCAGTGCCTCTGGTTGGTTTTTTATCTTTTGGCTGATGCTCGATAGCGGATGGGCAATGCATTATCGATCTTATTCAGACGTCTTACCCTTCACATGTGAGGAATGACGACTTGCTTGGGGCCGCGACTATCATCCAGCAAGAGTGCGTGGAGAAAGCTATACCTCCTAGTACGTACAGTTAGGTTTTTTCTTGTGTGTCAATGTACTTCTACATTCGACTTTTGAGATAGGTCCCAGGAACAATGAGTTCCGGGTATCCCTGTAACTTGTCGGTCGATTTAGATTCTTCTTTTGGAACGTTGCTGACTTAAGTGTCCGTACAGAGGGCGGCGTAGTCTTCGACATGGGTAAGTTGGTTTGCGAATCCTCGATCACACACAGTGATAGAGAATGATGTCTACTGACCCATGATCAGCGGATGAACTCAATTTCGTCTTGCTCATGCAATCCTGGTCCCCACCTTTCGTAAGGTGCTCGAACACCCCGCTGGCAACACGCCCTGTGTCGGCCTCTTGTCAGACGATTCTCGACACCATGAACGTTTCGATCGAACAGACGACTTTTGGGGCTGTTGGCATCGCGGGCGTCGAAGAACACCTCCCGCAGGTTTTGACGGAGCGTGAGCATCATTGCCCTTCGCTTTCGATGAAAAGGTTCTTTTTGCTGAAATCTGCTGCGTGTTCTCTAGCTACTGGGCAATGCTCTATTACTGTTGATACGACCGCGCCGGATGATGCGACTTCGTGGTTTGACTTATGGCAGGCCGCTGTTGCTTTGGATGGCATGTGTGCGAGGGGTGGGAGGGCGGGCAAAGCGCGCTTTTTGGGTGAGTCGATGCTGAATGAGTGCTGTTTAGTTTCGTACGAACAATAGCTTACCGATAAATTCAGGAGATAATCGGAAGCTGGTTATGGAAATAAAGAAGTCATAGTCGCTGTAATCTGAACCCTTCTATCATAAGAAAGTACTTAAGTAGTTAGAGGTCGCCTCCTTAGACTTTAGGTGGATTCACTTGTGCACCGCTTCATTCGTTCTAGCCTTATGCGCATCAACTCTTTGTCACTACACCTTTATTCAGAGACCACCAAGATCCCCATATCGTCACGAACACCCTTGCGCATGAAAAGCGTAAAGCGGCATCTACGAATCCCCCTGCGGACTACACCCAAACGTACACTCAAAATACGTCACCTCATCCCCGTCCGCATCCCCCGCAAACGCACACCCAGCACTCCCCTTACTCAACACCGGTTCAAAAAACATCGCAATCGCAGGCATGCCCCACGCCTCCCAGCTCATCACCACCTTCGCAGGCTCCGTCTCGTAAGCCGGCGGTATCGTCCCAAAACTCATCTTCCCCCCTCCCACGGCGAAATCCGCAGTCGCCCCGATCTTGCGGACCCCCATGTCCCCGATCGCGGCGTCGGACGCGTCCCGTGCCCAGGCGGAGTACGTGGCCGGGTCCCCGTAGCCGGCTTGCACGACGTAGATGGTGCAGGGGCCCGTGTAGTTGAAGGCGGTGCTGGTGCTGGGGATGATGGCGCTGGGTTTCGTCCAGTTGGCGGAGGCGTTGATGATGGTGCCGTTCGGCAGGACACCATTTTGGGAGGTTGAGAGGGTTGGGCTGGGAGGGGTGTTAGATGGGGATCTTGAGGGAGAGGAGGGGAGGGAGGGGGTTGTTTACGGAGATGATGGTAGGTATCGTCGGCTGGGTTGATCGTCGTATATGTGGGCGGGATACGCGGAGACGCTTGAAATGGCCATGGTGGCGGCGAGGAAATATGAGGGTTTCATGATGGAAGCGGATTTAGGAGAGAAGAAGAGAGAATATTGAAATTAGTTTAGTTGCAATTTGGGATTCTAAGGTAACGTACGTACGTAACCAGACATCGCGGTGATGATGTCTCTTAAGCACTGAGATGGTTCCGGCTTTGTTTGTCCTTCTGCTTGTCCCCTCCGTAAAGGGTGTAAATGGGCTTGTTCAGATTCAATCCGAGAGTTGTTGTTCCGAAAATAGAGAAGTAAAGCCCCTTTGTTCGCCGAGTCCGTCAAGCGACAAAAGGAGATGAAGTTGCTTCACTAGAACAAAGAGTGCTAGAATCGGTTCGATTTTGAGTTTTGAATGTGGTTTGAGCGCCGTTAACTTACGATTTGTCATTGATGAAGGCACCTCTTAGAACTGAAGTTTGGAAAACGTTGTCGCGTTTGTGGCTCCACGGCTTGTCTGAAAGCCTGGGGTATTGGTCATCGCTTCACTTCACAAACCCTGGCTACCGATCTTCGAACATTCAATTCACTTAGCAGTTTCTACCATCAGAATATGGTAGGTAATCTTCTCGCTTCTTGGCATCCACTCCTGATAGTCTCCTTCATACTTGACGTGTAAGAATCAACCGCCGAGGACATATTGATAGAGCTGGTTTCGCATTTCTTGAGGCGGGCAACTTATTGGATCATGCTCCGAATGATGGAATCCTTATCAAATCATACCCCACACCAAATTTTGGGGTATGATTAGGTGTTCCGTGAAGGTGACATCCTACCCCGAAATGAGCAACGAACTCGGGATCAACATCCCCAAACGCCCTCGGTCCCTCCATGGTCGATGTAACGATGTCATCACCATCATTCCCTTTCGCAGTAGTTTTTCCAGGAGTGTGCTCTACACCGCCATCACTTTCACTGCCGGGGGTATCAAATATGGGGGTTGTGACTTTCTCGGGTTGATCGCGGCTCACTCAGTATGTCGGAATAGCCAGCTTCGGGGCTGTTGAGCACACGCCGGGACCTTATCAGAGAGATATTTCTGGCAGGAGATGCGATGCTGAGTATGGCGAACACGATCTCGCGAAAGTAGAAATCGTTTGTGTTCCATCCAAGCAGAAGATTTTCAAGCATATATTTTTTTGGGTCTGCTAAAACATTCGGAAGATACGAGCAGTCAGGAGCGGTCCATAAAGCTGTGAAAGGGGAATGTCCCCAAGCCTTTTGCATTGACGATAGAGATCGAAGGTCTCTGCTGATGTTGGTTCAGTTTTCAAAACCAAGTCTGCAACAGACCCTTTTGGGACAAGGCCCGGAAGAATAATATGATCCTTACGGGCAGCTTTGACGAGCGCCCGAGTTCAGTCGTGGTCGGTCTTTGCATTTCAAACTCTTCGGCTCTGCCCACTATTGCATACGAAGCGGATTTGGTCTCTCCCACGTAATGAGAAGATGGATATCTATACTAGGGTTAAGCGTCGGCTTAGATTAGGAATTTATAGCTGTGGTATCACTAGATAAGGCGAACGTGAAGGGGGTTAATGTTCCTAAGGATCAAGAAGTCTTTCGCATAGATTGCTGGATCTGCCGGAAGCAGGAACCTGTACGTGATACACCGTAGCTCTCATGGTAAGTCCATAAATGGACATGATCTTGTATCGCTGAAGTAATGAGTGATTTGTGGTCGGATCATTTTGCCTGTTCGGCAAGGTTAGAGGCACCTCTGGCCGGTTTTATCTTGGTATATGGCAGGGCTCCACTCTTAGGTAGGCCTTTGGGCAGCGTCATGAGAGCCCAGATACGCCTGGTCCAAAACGTTCTAAAGCATGTGGGTTTTGCGGATGGCAGATCTCTTCTTCGTTGTTTTAATTGGATTCGAAGCCATCAAGATTTGCGGCCCCGAAGTTGGCGTATTCTGTTGTGGTTAGGGAATTGTTGCAGAACAGAAAAGAGGTGGATGTTGCGGTCTTTCGACACAGGGAGACAGGGTGTTGAAAGAGATTGAATCTGTTTTTTTGAGAGAATACAAGGGGAATCAATGGACGTTCGGTAGATGTAAGTGAAGTTACACTAGTACCCATAGAGCTAGCTGTGGAACATGCAGAAATCCCAAAAAGCCAAAGAGACAATGCGGCTCTCTGGCCCCCATCGACGCATCCTCCGTCCAGCGTCTTGCATCGCCCTTCACATGAGGATCTACAGTGCTTCGTGTGATGCGACCCTCGGCTCAGTACCATTGTGATCCTGAAACTGATGTGACTGCAGCGTCGAATCTTGCGAACGTGATCACTGTGCAGTTGATGCGGCATCTAAGGATCTGATTGGTTCGTTACTGAAGACTTCTTCTTGAAACCAGGCGATTTTCGTCCTTTTATCAGATTCCGAGACTAACATGTAGGAACTCCCCCCAAAAAAATCCACCCAAAGCCTGTATCCCTTTTCTCTTTCAGAACAAATCATCCTGCCAATCAACCCTCTCACTAATCGTGAGCACAACCGTTGTCTTCGCCCTGATACGATTCATCGGGGTCTCCATCTCATCCTCCCGGGGACTACCCAGCTCCAAAATCTCCTCTTCAGTCTCTTGCACTCCCTTGCCTCCATATACAGCGACATTATTGGTCCACGAGCCAAGCGTGACCTTCCCGCTATCGGGCAGCCTGTTGAAACATCGGTCGTGTGCTTTGCTGCCGCTGCGCCATGTCGGGGTTATATGGTTGGAAGGGCCGAAGTAGTCGTCTTGCTCGACGATAGGCCTCTGAGCGCGGCCCCAGACAACGCGGACGAAGAGCGGGCGCAGCGAGGGGAGACAGGCGGATACTACGGCTATTGAGGGCTCGGCGGCTGTCCAGATGCAGGTTGGGACGAAGTCATCTGGTGGGTAGTGTTAGCGAATTACGGGGCCTTAATGTGAGGGGGCGGGCCTCAGGTGGAAGTTACTCACAAGTAACATCGTCTCCATGGTATCGAGCTATCACGACTAGCCGTACCATACTCACTGCAGTGACACTAGAAGTACACCTTCAGTCCCAGATATTCACAAGAAAAGATTGGTGGTTCTGCTTACACTAGACCAGAGATGAAGATGCCGGTCAGGATATATTTCTGCAGCGTGCTTGCTCTCAGACGCCAGAGTACTGGTAAGGGCTTTCGCTCGCATTAGTGCAACGCCACGATCCCCTGGAGAGCCATCACCCACCGTGAGTAAGAGAGCAAAATCCGTAACTGTATTGATGGAGCCATTGACCAGCAGGAATTTGACAAGGTTGATGCATCGACCGCCGAGCTCTGGGGCGAGATAGCCGCCCAAAGCGACCCAAAAGTCGTGAACAGGTGTACATTCGAGGATGAAAACGACGGTGGATGCGACCTCAAATGCCAGCACGAAGGCACCGCAAGCACTGATGATGCGCCGGAACGAAACGATCGGGAAGATTCGGTATTGGAATAGAATACTTATTGTGACGGAGGGCTGTCAGGCAAGCTGCTTGTAGAATCCGAGCTATACGGATGCACCAATGCTTACACTGAGAACTTCACACAAGCTATGCCGAGCGAGTATAGTATTTCAAAAGCATAGAGGTGTTGATAGAAAGACATCAGGGTTGCTTGGGATAGCACGGCGGTATGATGTCCCAGTGAATGATGAGAGGCTGCGGGCGTTATCAGAAATGGTACTGATCATTCTTACGTGGTGCTTCATGCCTAGAATGTTGATTATATTCGGACCCCAGGAGAGCATCTGCAGCATTGTAAGTTCTGAGCAATTCTGACAACAAGCTCCGAACATTCTGAGATTCCAGCCTACCATTCCAAGTACCACAGTCATGTCATCCCACTGGAAGATGTCAATTCCTTTCCTTCGCTAATTGCATCACGTTACGGACAATGCGACTGGATAAAGCATACCCAAAACCCAGCTCCAGACATGTATCGTGACATGACGCGTAAAGCGACGAAGACAGTTGGGAGAACAAGCAGGGTCACCGAGGCGCTGATGACTTGGCCATCGCGGTTGGCGTAAAGCGAAGGATCCTCAGCCGCGGTAGGAATTGTGGGGCTAGACATGGCTCGAGGCAAGAAAGCCATCTCAGCGGCAAGCAAAGCGACAAATCGACACAACGACAGCGTTCACCAGACGACGCACGAAGTCAAAGCCTCATGGAAAGAGCATAGGAAACAGCAGACTCGGGAGGCAGATGGGAAGAGGGTCAATATGGGCTGGCGAAAGATGAGAGGGGGATTGGGGAATCGATCTTCGTGTCAATCAAGTTTTGTGACACCCAGGGTCCCGGAGCTAAGTGTGTGGCACGGTCATCACGAGGTGTGCACTCCAATCATCTCCATCTCGAGCGTTATCATCTTTATTTGGGGGGCACGGGGGGCTCAGGGCCTCGTGGCAGTTCCACCGTCCCGCTCCAAGGATTATTGGCTGGGAGCTCGGTTGGCCTTACCACCTGGCTCGCTTACTTGTATCAGGCGCTCGAGCCACTCCCTTCCCTGTCCTATCGAACAATTTCCAGAACTTGGAGTTGGAGCTGTCAGCGGGAAGCCTAGCGAACGGCCGCACACACCATTATCATGCACTTGCGCAGGGGGTCGGCATCCTCCTTATCACCATCGACCCCGCATCGTGGCACAGCCTGATTGCAATCTCACAGTTTGGTGTACCCAGCATGTTGGTTCTGCTGTCCTGGTAACCGCTTTTTCGAAGATGAATGATGCTAGCACAAGACTGCAAAGTCATCAAGAAGAATGTCCATTGTGCGGGCACTAAACATCAATAGTGACACTACCGCTGTCCAATTTCCGACAAAAGCCCATGATACGAGACTTAGATTCCGCTCCGACCAGAGGTCTCGGTTGCACGTTCGCAACACGGTCTTGCCTCGCTAGCTAACAACGAGTCTCTTTACAGAAAGCGGTTCGACCGTACGTGGAATACTCCTTGCGCTACCCAAATCCTCAACCAAATTCTGCCTTCAGCGGAGGTACCCAGAAGCTCAGGGGTCAAAAGTGTCACAGTTGGTGGTTTGGATCTTCGGGAGGTGTGATAGATAGCATTATACGGTAATATGCGCCCAGAAATTATCGGTAGATATGTAGTCCATTTCTGAATGAAGAGAAGGACTAGCAACAAACTTGCCGCTAACCGAAGAGAGAAAGCCAGGGGTGCCAGTGCTGGGACTATACCGCAATGATAGTCGGTTACCCTCCCACGAGGACACGATGGAACTTGAGTATGAGGCTGCGACCGCCGAGTTGGGCGTGATATGTTCAAATCTTAAGGTTCAGTATATTTGGATACACTTACTAGGGCATTATTAGCCAGTTTGAATTCTTTCGCACCGATGATCTCAGATTGGCAAAAGTTTTCTGTCATATTTACAATATAATACGTCCTGAGTTCTGAATGCGAGGACTTGCTCATGACCTGTTCGAGATACGAGTAATAGAAGTCGCGATCCAAACGTGGAGATACTGCTGCAGACGTCAATGGACCAGGTGCGAGACATTGAACAGAGATTGATGGCAGCCGGATTCCACGAGGACGCCTTGGTTACCGGGAATAGGTTTAGACCACAGCAGCTGAAAAAAATGAGATACCTAGAACCCTAAGTACAGCATCTCCTGGCGAGCTACACGTAACGCCAACTGATGCAGGGAGACTTAACTCAAACACCGCCCTTAAAGTCCTCTCCTCCAGCATTTTCGTCAACCTCCATCGCTTCCTCCAAGCCACAGACATCAAAAATACTCCTTGGACTAATCTCTGTTTCATGGACGCCTGTAATCCCTTCGACCTTCAACCTCTCAAATGCGCTTTTGATCGCCAAATAGGCTGGGACCAGGGTTCCGAAGGAAAAGATGATGATCCGGAAACCCATGTCCCTCGCTTCATCTACGGTGATCAAAGGACTGTGACCATTCTCAACGACGTTCAGCAGCAGAGGCCATGGCGCGAGATCCTGTACTGCCCGGCGCGCTTCGTCTTTGCTCTTGAAGCCTTCCAGCAGACCGACGTCCGCGCCAAGATCTTGAGCAGCGCGCAATCGGGTGAGGCATTCGTCATACCCGTGTTGTTGGTTCGCGTCAGTTCTTGCAATCAGGACGATATCCGAGCGTGCTTTGTCTTTGGCTGCTTTGGCGGCTCTGATGCGTGAGAGGTAGACTTCTTGAGAGACAACCTTCTTCCCGGCTAGATGGCCGCAGCGCTTCGTAAGGAGCTGGTCTTCGATATGAAAGCCTGCAACGTTGGCACGTATGTACTGGTTGACGGTCGTCGTGATGGTGATAGGGCCTGGATGCGCGGATCAGAAGAAGAAAGAAATCACGGAACGGGGAAGACGGGAAATTTGTACCACCGTAACCCGTGTCCATGTCACAAGCCAGCAGCTATGAGGATCTTGCTAGGATCCAAGTTCGCTATCATGTCCGCATGCTCCTTCATGTCGGTGCGGCTGGCTACGCCTAGATCTGCCATGCCCGACCGCGAGGCAGTGGTTCCGGCACCTGTCTACACGACGGTCAGCCCTCATCCTTCATTTCAACCGTTCAAGAGAGCGAAGTCATACCATATACATTGGCGTCGAAGCCCACCGACAGCGCAATGCGGGCAGAGAATCCATCGTAGACGCCAGGGCAGACGATCAAGTCTTGTGTGTCCCTCAGACGGTGCTTGAGTTTGGTGGCTGGAGACCAAACATGGAGATTATAATTAATGACCACACATCAGAAGTGACCTCCAAGGAACTAGTAAATGTTCACAGTATGAGGTCGAGGACAGGAACATTTTGACTAGATCGGTGTTCATAGCGAGAAACATCACTTTGTTATGCTATCGAGAATATGACTTTCTTTCTTTCACTGCCGATTATGCTCCGAGCTTGTTGAAATCTCAGACTCGTCAACCAGCAGAAGTGCCATTGCAGGTATCCAAGCTCACAGTCCGCTCGGGATCTCTAGAGGAGCTTGCGTGTAGAGCACAACACCATCCACCGCAAAATCACCCACAACTTTCTGACCGCCCTCAGGTCTGGAGACCCACTCCGCAAAAGCGTCCGCCATGGCCTTGTTCTTACCATACGCACCCACGAGTACCCGGGCGGGGTTCAGTAGGATGTCGGTCTTGTCGTCGTCTTTACCCTCCATCTGGACCTCGGTCAGTACAATCCGCCTTCATAGAGACTAGGCGGCTCGCTGTCATACGAATATCTTCATATGCTCTCTGATCCACGGCTCAACTCCGTACCAGGTGCCGCGATCTATGAGCGTGTACTCCTGCAGCTTCGCAGCCGTCGCCAGTGCTTGGTAGGGAAAGTCAGGGTTGATGTGGTAGAAGAAGGAAAAGGGGTAGGACCACGGTGTCTGGCCAATGGAGGTCCAGATGGCGGATTCTTTGATGTTGGTGGCGGATTTGTCGTACCGCGAGAGGAAGCGCACGGTGTTGTCGGAGGCGATGGCGGCGATGAACAACTGGGAGAAGAGCGCTTCGATGGTGGCGGTTGGGGAGACGGTGAGATTTGCAGGGTTGGTTTTCGGTCCTTTCGTTGTCCTGGTGAGATACGAGCGTTTTGGGCAATAATGGCTATACGGTAGATGTGCATACCGACGAGCAGAAAGTGGTCTCGCCACGCGTAAACGTGCTTGTCTGCGATGCCCTGCGCTATCGCGATTTGCTCCGCCGCCGCGTTGTATGTGATGCTTAGATCGGCGGTATCGTCGGCGAGGTGGTTGAAAGATGCCGTGGTGTCGGATTTGATCCAGGATACGGCGAAGGGCGGGCAGTTTGTCTCGCTCACTTGATGGTGAATGAAGGCTTCCGCCAAGGCTTTGAGGAGGCCAGATTGACCGGCTCCGCCTGTGGCGATTCGGAACTTGACTGGTGGTTCGATGTCTTTGGTTGTACCGTAGTATATTTCTGTCGGTTGAATCTCGTAGGGGCTCTTTCGGGATGAAGCATCAAGGTGTGTACGGGAAGCCATGATGGGTAATTATAGAAGGAGTTGAAAGAGCACCAAGGATAGCAGTGGAAGATGCCCAAATGCGAGCGACGTAGATCGAGCGCTTGTAGAAAGTGGGGTGAACATGGCGACTTGCGGGGTTTTCTAGATCCGGTTTGGTGTTTGAACTGACAGGTCAACTCATGTTGCACTCCTCAAAGACGAGTCTCTTATGTATCACATTTCCAGAAAACATGGGAAATTGACTGTATTCGATGCTGTTCAGGCTTCGAACTCATTGAAAAGTGTTCCGGCAGCCTCAACAAGCCTTTCCCCCAACCCCCGAAAGGCGAATTACTAATTCATACCCTGAAAGTATGGATCCTTACCGAATCATACCCCTGATTGTTAAAAAAAATCATATCTCTACACCAATTTCCATCCAAATATAGGATATAATTCGATAATTCACTATTGCTTAAGGTATACTTCGATAAGTTATTAAACTAGCCTTAAACTACGAAGAAGATAATTCGCGATTTAGTCTATTCGACTATAGAAATAAGAGAATTTCTTTGATTATATTTAAAATGAATAATTTCTAAGTATTTGAACCAGTCCACTGTGGACTAGTTCATGGACCAGTCCGACTAGTAGTCCAGAAATTGGGGGCGGACTATTGGGAGCATTGAGATTCAATTCGCCATGACTGGACATGATGTTCAGTCTAGCTGCGTCATGGTCACTTCTTGCAGCTGATCCCTAATATTGATTCCAGATACTGCGACAGCAGCAGTGGCACCAATAAAGCTTCTCAACGTGTTAACGCAACGAGATTTTACGTGTCTATCGCGCTATATTTTGACCCGCTAGCTGAATTGACCCTTCTGCAATATTCAAGGCTTTCCATTTCAACTGGAACGTCACCTCTCCAAATGTTCGTAATGTGACCATGATGTCCAGTACCATGACTCTCAGCGCTTTTGTGACGAAGCTGTAATTCACCTGAAATTGGCTGTCGACTTCAACTATGTTGATAACGCAGTTGCCGGACACGCTGAATGCGGTGAGAGATCTAAAGGGGGTGCTTGGAGAGAACTGCGCTGCGGTTGCTAGAGCATCGAGGACAGCTAGGAACACATCCTTACTGTTGAGACGGGTGCCGGAATAGGTGTAGGACGTTGAGGAACTATGATCGTCGGAATCAGTGATATAGCCCGAAGGGTAGGTCACAGTGTTGCCCTGTGCGGATGCTTTCGTGAGACCTGTATTCGTAGTATTGGCACTACCCTTCTCCAGTGTCCTTGGTGCTCTCCTCTCTATGACTAAAGTACCAAGTTGCCTTCTGTGCAGCGAGAGCGTCGTAAGCACTTCACAGAAATGGGAACCAGCAGAGACATCCAACATTGTCTCGTAGAGCCCCTGGATGATGTTACTGGTTTCCAGCTTAAGTGGACCAGTTGGCCCTTGCTCGGATTCAACGTCAATCTCCACGTCGAAGCCATCCACCCAGACTGTTAAGCCCCCAGCGAGCGCCTCATGCCATCCTATCTGTGCGAAGTGATACATGCAGTCAATGGCACATAGATACACTCCCAGAGGGCCGAAAGGCTTGCTTGTATCGTAATGGATCTCTACCTCGAACCCAGGAGGACGGGCTGGAGCAGCAAGCGTCGAGGCGCTGAGAAGTTCAAGAATCAGCATAAGGCTGTTTGTGGAATAGATACTCCTGCTGGCTTACTTCACCGGAAGAACGAGGCTCGGGAGTGTGTTTCTTGTGCCATTAGCCGGTAAGGGACTCAGAATGGTAGAGACCAAATAAGAACAGTAAAGTTGAACTATCAGGAAGGTGTTTAATTTCGCTGCTGGCCGCAAATACTGGGAGACAGACCTCTCACCCATGACATGCCAAAAGCCAATCCAGCTTCAACGCAATTGTAAAAAGAAAGACGCTGGTCTACGAAACAGCTCACTTTGAGGCGGATATCGCCACTTTCGCCCTAGGCGACATGCGAAAAGGCGTGACTTTCAAAAAGCAACGGTAATGCGATCCTATAATCAATTCTGCAGAGATCCGCGCACGTAGCTTGTCGGGTCTTCAACATACTAGGCTCAGAAGCCACGAATGAAGAGTGAAAGTAGTCCGTACAATCTAGATCCCGCGGCTGGTCCCTGGAGCAGCGAGGAATCACTGTTCTAGAGTCCCCTCAAGCATTCAGCGACGTTTCGCCGACCCCTTTGGTCTTCATGCCTCAGGCAGTTCTTGCCTCATGCAACTCTTTGGAGTGATATCAGATACAATTCGACTCGCTTCGCCACCTTTGCTGCTGTGCGACGAATTACGAACGACCTTCAAGAGGTTTCATGTCCTACTCTGATTCCCGCGTCATTGATCAGTCAACCCATGGTGAGGGCGCTGCCGCGGTCCGAGCTAGCTCCATGGTGGAGTGAGCATGTCATATACTACAAGCCCTGCTCGAAAGCTCGACTGCCTAAAGTCACGTAAGACGCGTCGATTGCTGCTCAGTCAATCAATGAATGACGCACCACATCTCGGTACCCTCATAATGACAGCAGAATCTCCGTTCATGCTCATACCAATTCTTTTCATCCGCGGCTTCTGAGGAGTAAAAGCCACGAAAAACAGGCGTTGCCCTGCCATAGTTCCTTGGGCAACTTCTGCTACCTAGAGTAATTCACTTACTACTAGTTGTAATGAATGGTTCCATTCCGCGCATTTATAGCCTCCCGTCTTTGACTCAATGGTGAACCTCCAGTCATCTTCAAATGTCTTCGTTGAATGTCTCAGCAAGCGGTGCCTTCGATGAAAGCAACAACCTCCGCGCAGGCTGCAGGAACTTCAACTTTCTCCCCAACAAAACGAGTTGTATTGGGGTCTTTCCTGGCTTGATTGATACACGATGTATGCAAAGGTTCCTTGCTGCCAGATTTGGTCCCGCTTTGATCTCTAGAATCTGGATAGTCAGTTCTCGGCGAAAGCTGGAGATAAATTAGTCATTAAGCTCAGTCAGTATTTTATGACTGTCCCTTTCACTTTTCCATATCATCGGCAATTGTGCCTTTTCAAAAGATGTGCTTACGGATCTTTCTTGAACGTCTTGGGATGTTCCAACATCGTAGACTCTACAATTGGAGACTTAGCTGTAATGTCTAACGACCTTGAGGCATCGCAATGATTAAGGAATCAAGAATCCGCTGAGGCTCGCAAATTACCTAGGCCAGTTAGATGTGAACTCGCCCATCAAACCACACTGTGCTGTCTCTCCTCGTTTCTCTATCTGTGAGTCCTACAAATCTGCCTTTTCCGACCCCACTATCGAACCTCTCGACATACCTTGTTTCTCGGCCCTCCCTCCTGTTCTTTTCTGCAGATCACTTTGACTCTGTCTGGTTTCAAACTCACGTTGTCTTGCTACAAAAATCGCAGATACATCCACCAGTGCATTGTTCAGCTTCTCACTGGGTACTGTGTCTTTACGGTCTTCGCAAATACCTTTTGTCAGAATTCAGGGATGTTAAAAAAAGTGGTGTATAGGTTGCATCAGCTATGCTTTCTCAGGACTTACCCGGGCGAGTGTTTGTACCTCTTATAAATTAGGTGGTTGTTCCAACAGGTGAGAAAATAAGCAGCACCGCGACATTAGGAATCGAAACTAAAACGAATTAAATACCCCCACCAATAAGGTGGCTGGGAAGGGGCTGAGAATCTTATTTGGACACCTTTCTGGTTGTTTTGTGATCGCACTGCACGTTTTTCTAATAACAAGTACAGAGGTCTGCACCGAAAGTCCTGCACCCGCACTAGTGCAGCCCTAACCCTACTTTCGGAAAGCGGCCCTGTAGAGGGGAAGCCTAAAAATATCTTCTCACAGCGTATAATAGGACTTAAGATACTTCTTTTAGCCTTAATAGAGGCAGTAAGCCCCGAAACCTGGCTAGGGCTAGATGCGATTCCGAAGAACTTTAGACGTATTATCCAGGTAACCCTTTAGGTGGGGCATTATCCGAAGTCTGAGCGCAAGAGTCTTGGCGGGTGCAGGACTTTCGGTGCAGACCTCTGTATCTCTTGTGGCAAACTAGTACGCAATCCGCTACAAAATTTCCATCGCAAGCATAGCTCGTCATTATCTCAAGTGTGACCTCCCAGCCCTTACTAATTGGCTAACCCTCAGATTCCGACCCAGCACACCTATGAAAGCAACCAGCCAAGGTTTCCCAGTGTCGACGTCGGAGAACCCAGTGGTCTACTAAATTAAGTGTCAGCATTCGTATGTTGATAATTATAGACACACTCATTTACCTTTTTCTTGTGGATATAATCACCCTGACCACAGCTCGTTCGAGCACATCCATGTGTAACCACAGGAAACCCTCCCTCGAAGATCCACTGGGTAGCCTCTCTTGGTTGGATGCTAGGGGCTACCTCGACGATATGCGACTTGGTTGCAAAATCTAGGTGTTCCATCAATAGCCTTTTACCTGGTCCAGACTTGTGCGCAATTAGTTCTGCCTCATCAGAGGACATGGGATGACGTACAGCCTGTTTGGCGTCAAGCTTAGAGAGTGCGACCTTGCTCGAAAGTTGATAGCATTCAAGATGATTGGCAAAGGCGTTAAGGAAGTCGTTGGGGAGAGCCAAGGGCTCTTCTTGTCCGTATTCAAAGGCTTGAAAGTTATTGCCGTCCCAAAAGAACGAAGTGCCGGTTGTGGAGAGGGAACTTTGGATGGGTTCAGGCTTGCAGACATGTCCATTGTGTACCATGATGGTATCTTGGGCCAGCTCAAAATGCTTGTGAAGGAGACCTACGCCAACAAGTTGCTCAACATTGAATGCCACGATCAAATGGCCGAGAGCTTGAAGGGTGGCATCAGGGAGGGCGGAAGTGTCATCGATGTCAGGCAGGGCGCCGTAGACGGAAGGGGAGATGAAGTTGGACGAGAGCATTTCCACTAGTGACTCGTGTTTAGGTGTCGAAGCTCAAGATAAAGGGAGAAAGATGATGGGGAAAAGGATAGATGCTGATGTGTGTAAGGGATAATCAAGAAGTTTGGGAATTTTGAGGAGGGAAGATGCTCATAGGAAAGGGAGTTTACAGACTATTTATGTGCACGCATGTTAGGGCCACATGAAGCGATGGCTGATCTCTTGCAGATGATTAAGGACCTCGGTGTTAGACTCGGTAACCTGTCCAAGATACTATTGTGGAGCTCATTGCTCAGAAGCAGGTTTCTCAACCAACAGCGTAGGTGTCCTAGTATCCACGGCAGGAACTTTCCCAAACTTACATTGCCTAGAAGTCGCTTATGAGACACTTGACGGCCATGAATACGAGGCGACTAGGAAGCGGCAGTTTACTCCATCCCTCTTGGCAGACCCGTTCCCAGCATTTTAGTGTCGCTCTGAAGAGCGGCAAGGATAACTTCATTTGAGGTGAGCCCGCCATCAATTGGCGAGCTAGTCGTTGGCGTTTGATGACCCAGACCGCAGCAATGCACCTAATCCTTCACTACGCCACTCAACAGGAAATCGAAAAAGATAACACTCCCATACTGAGATATGTTGAACTTTAAGTCTCTTGCTGGCGCTAACAACTTTCCCGCAGCAGATAACCCCACAGCATTGGCTCCCAACCGTGACTGCTTCCCCAACTACTAGAAGTAGCGGGGAAACAGGAAAACGTCGGGGCCCCTAATCTTCTGAGGTTTTTGCTATTCGCTGATTTCTCTCCGTCTGCATAGAATCACTCCTACTGCTAGTGAAGGGGAAGAGCGCCGGGTCTAGCGTAGTCTGCGCCACCTGTAGGTATCCATGTCTCATTTATAATCATTTTCCTGCAGCCAAGAATTACCAAAATCACCTCAGCTCATCACACCAACAGTTATAGGGCGTGGCTTCCTTGCAGGCTTTTACAGCTAGTCCACATGTAGCATAGCGGCTTGGCCTAGTGGGAGCATATGTCTGCAGCAGCCTTCCTGCTTCATAGAATAATCAACACCTCCTACCCACCAGAACTCCTCTTCTTCAAATCTGGTAACCGAGCTGAGGAAGTTATAGTGGCCTATCATGGGGGTTGATTAGCTTGCTATGCTACGAAAGCAGTCCTACTAGTGCTTACAGAAAGCCTTAGTACATTGCTTCAGGTCGCGGGGGCTCCGTCTTGTTTGTGTGTGAGTAGTTATTAATTTGATTAATTGATTACATTATACTACCCTAAAGTCTTACCCTAGTAGCCGACTATACGAGTTACGTAATCTATCTAATCCTTTCGATTAATTATATAATCTCAAATAAATGAGACTATATAAGTTATCGTTATAGTTCTACGTTTTATTATACTTAATTCTTAGAAAGGAATATACTCTATATCGCTAAGGCCCTTCCGTTTTAACCGTATTCTTCTTTTTAATCGTTTACTCTAGTAAATTCTTATTATTAATCTTTATTAAAAGCTTAATATTATTTAATAAATCTTATATTTCTTATAAAGTTCGCCGCTATAGAGGCGTAACGTAATTTTATTAATATATTCTTATAAGTAATAATCTCCTCTTTTATCTTTCTTCTCTCTTCGATCTACTATATTCCTCGCTTCTTACTAAATAATCTATATTTATAAAAGATATATCGAGTTATCTACTTCGCTTTACACTCGTATTCTTTATCCTCTATATTCGATATTTATCGATTATAAAGAAAGACCTTAAGACCTATTTTCTTAATTTTTATTTATATTATTAGCGACGTCTTAGCGCGCTTAACTCTCGAATATAGAAGTTATATTTATTTTAACGGTGTTAATTAAATTCTTCTAAGAATATTACTTTACTTTTTATTAGTCTATTTAATAGTTTATTATTTTATCGCGTAATCTCTAATAGCTATCTTAATTATCGATATTATTCTTATCTATATAATTAATAATTAAACTATTTTATTAGTATTTACCTCTACTCTTTTATTATAAATTACTTACTCTCGCTAATTAATAACCTTCTTCATCTTTCTATTTACTTATTTATTACTATTAATATTAATATATATTAAAATCTAGTATAATTCTATTACTACTCTAAGATACCTTAGCGAATTAATAATCTATATTATCTATATTATATAAATCTACTCTAAATACTTATTTAAGTCTTCGATAGTCTAAATCGATATTTAATTATCTATATTTACTATAACTCTATTAAGTTATAATCTTATTTAATATATAACTATTATAGTTAAAGCTTAAAGAATATTATATAACTTCGTTAAGTATATTATATATTAGTCGCTTAAGTCTAAATAGATATTAAAAGTAGAATTAATATCTAATAATATAGCTAAAGCTCTTATCTTTTTATTAATCTCGCTATTATCTATATATATTATTATATAACTCTTATTAATCGATCTTTTAGCCAGTTCTTTAGCGGCTTTTT
This sequence comes from Letharia columbiana, assembly GCF_014066305.1. Classification (NCBI taxonomy): domain Eukaryota; kingdom Fungi; phylum Ascomycota; class Lecanoromycetes; order Lecanorales; family Parmeliaceae; genus Letharia; species Letharia columbiana. The sequence goes on along the minus strand of NW_023501132.1, from coordinate 58,487 downwards.
TAATCTTATAAATTATTATTTTAGAAGACTCTTAATTAAAAGCGACGCTAAAAGAGCGTAGTTTCTTAATCTTATTAGTATCGTCATATCGTTCTTCGAATCTATTAATATATCGCTTTAATAAACTTAATTTTCTATTCTTCTTAGATTTTCTTTTAGACTTTTATCGCTCGAATTATAACTTAATAATCTTATTATATATTAAATTAATAGCGATTTATAAGATAGCTTTTAAGATAATCTTATCTAGCTATTATTTAACTAATAGAAGATACACTTTTATATCGAGTATTAAAATAGATATAGTCTTAAATACTTTAGTTATCTTTCTCTTTATCTAAGATTAAATCCTTTATAATAATAAGAGATAAGTTTTATTATAGTTAATAGTATCTTTAGACTAATATTATATTAAGTAATAATACGTTATTTATAGAATAATTACCGCCTAATAGAGCTATCTTATACTCTTATAATTATTACTCTATATCGATTTAATAATTCTTATTAATATATCGATACTTTTAATAGTCTTAAACTAAATCTTCTTATTATAGTAACTTTATAGAAGTTTAAAGTTAATTTCGACTTCTAGATAGCGAATAAAGCGTCTTATCTTAATATATTATCTCTTATTAAGTTATAAAGAATAATCTAAATTAAATCTCTATTTTCTACTAAGATATAATAGTTAATATTTACTAGAATTAAACTTCAATCTATATTATAACGCCCACTTTATATAAACTTCGTTATAGATTTTATAAAGAGCGTTATAGTTTTCCTCGATAGAGTCTTTTACTATTAAAAGGTCTATATCGTTTATAAAGTTAGTAGCTATTATTCCTAAGTCGACGCGACTATTATATTTATTAATAAGATTTAAATTATAAAAGAGATAAAGTATAGGCGATAGCGGTAATTCTTAAGAAATTTCGATTACTATAAGAGTCTTTAATATAGAATATTCACTTATTTTTAATATTATTATTCTATTAGATAAGAATAATTCTACTTAATTAACTACTCTTATATCGATTTTTCGCTTTTAAAGATTATAAAGTAGTTGAGAATAAGAGACTTTATTATATATATCTGAAATGTCTAATAGTAACATTATAGTTACTTTATTAGAGTTCTAGATCTAATATATTCTTTCTAGAAGATAGTAAATATCGTATTTATATAATCGTAATCTACGACCTTTCATATATATAGTCGATAGAAGTCTATATATCTTTATAAGATATACTATTCTTTTAGCAAGAATAAACTTTATTATCTTTTCTATAATATTAAGTAGAGCTATTAGCTAATATTCTTTAGAAATTAAATAATTCTTATCCGACTTCGAAAGAATAATTATTATTAATATTCTAAAGTACTCTAAATAGTAGCCGTTTATTATATATATATTAAATATTCTATATAGATAAGAGAGTAACGACTTTAGGATCTTTTTAAGAATTAGATTAAGAATCGTATCTTCTCTCGAGACTCTCTTTAACGGTACTTGCGTTATAGTCTTTCTTATCTTATTTATAATAATTATATCTATTAAATAGACTTATAAATATATCGTATTAATGCTAATATTATCTAACTTCGTCTATATCGATAGTAGAAAGAACGTTCTTATAAGAAGATCTACCTTCAAGCTTAATTCGTTATATTCTTATTTATCTTTATTAAATAATAAAGAGAGATACGCTTATATTATAAGTTGTTTTCTAGTCTACTTAATCTTTTTCTATATCGTTTATAACGACTTATACGCCTCTATTATAAACTCTCTAAACGCCTTTTAAGTAGTTCTCTTAATTAGATTATTTTTAAAGTTCTTAACGACTTTATACTTATCTTATATTTTCTTTAAAAGCGTTATTCTTTAACTTCTTTTTAGCGATTTATAATATCTTTATACTTCTTTATATTCTAATATAAATTTCGATTTAAACTATAGCGATAATTTAATAATCGAAATAAACTTCTTTATAGTCGCTTAAATAGAGTTAATAATAGTCGCTACTTAATAATCGATATTATCGTTAATAAGATTTTTACTATTTCCTTAAAGATTAACTAGATACTCTTTCGATATTATAACTCTAGCGAGTATCTCTCTTAAGACCTCGATATTTAATTTATTAAAGTTTCGATATATTATTAATACTAACTCTATTACGATTAGCTTAAGCTTTATAAAAATTAAGAAATAATTAAATTCGCTTTTAAAATTATTTTTAATATTATAATTAATAATATTTACTATTAATACTAGAGTAGTAAATAGTAGATCTATTATTATTTAATAGTTTTTTTTATATATTATTATTTCTATTAGTAATACTTATTCTATAACGAATTCTTTCGCTATAAATATTAATTCTTCTACTCTCTTATCGATATAAGTATTTAATCTTTTCTATATTATATAATAAAGATTAAAATCGCTTAATATAATTTATTCGTTATTCTTAAACTTCGTAAGCGTCTTATATAATTTATTAAGTTCGTCTATTTATTAGTTATCGAGATTATATATCTATAAATCTAAAAAGTTTCTACTAAATTTTAAATTGCTAATCTTGCGAATAGAGTTGAAATTAAGAATTTCGTCGGTTTAGCAACTATCTTAAAAATTAGCTAAAATTCCGCCGGTTTAGTAACTATCTCAAAAATTAGTTAAAATTCCGTCGGTTCAATAACTATTCTAATCTTTTTTGCTAGTTCTATTAGTTTAGTAGTAATACGTATAAAAAAAGAAAAGTTCTAATAATCGACGTTGTGATAGTAAGGTTCTACGGCGATAAGTATTAATACTAATTTAAATTTAACTACGAAATTAGATAATTTAATAAAATTAGTCACGTAGATAATACTCTAATATAGCGTATAATAATACGTATATTAATGATAATATATATTAATATTATATATATATAGAATAATACTTACTAGTAGAGTATATTAGAGTATATTACGCAAAATTTTTAAAGTTACTAAATTTTTTTAAAGTTGCTAAACTGATAGAACTAGCGGAAAGAGTTAGAATAGTTACTAAATCGACGAAAAGAATTAGATATAAGTAAAGTCTGCTAAATAAACTAAATCGTGCTTATAGTGCGGACCCGGCGGAAATCGTACGGAAAGAAACTTTTCAGATTTGTAGATATAGATATTATATATATATATAATTCTATTATTTTCGAACTTAATATTAAAAGTATAGAGGTTTAATAAATAATATAATAAATATTATTACTTTAGTAATATTCTCTTATTAATATAGAAGTATATTTATACGTTATTATAATAGAGATAAATTAAGTTAAATCTATTCTTTAGAGAATAATATAATATATTTAAATTAATATTTCTTTAGAGCTTCTAAATTACTACTATATCGATATTATAAATCTTTTTATTATCGAAGAGTTCTATTATAACTATTTTAAATTTTCTTATATTATATTATAGTATTAATAGCTAACTAAGATATACTATTATTTCTTAATATTATTATTAATATTACTTACTCGCTCCGCCTAGTTTATAAAATCTATATCTTCTTTCTAAATATTTTTCTTTTCTTAATCGTCGATAGATTAAATATATCTCTTTTTATTTCTATTAATGAGAATCGTAATTCTCTTATTATCACTCTTTTAACTTAGAGACTATCTATCGTTCTCGAGATTATTAATTTCTCTTATCGCTATATCGTTCTTATATTATTTAACTTCATCTATTACTTTAGAGAGTAATCTATTTCTAGACGAGACTCTTATTAATAATATAGAAATATATCTTCTTTTACTCGGCTAGAGATTTAATATAATAATTCTTTTAAGATTTAACGCTCTAATTTCTTCTCTATTAACTATTCTATCTCTATCTACTAGCTTATCGCGCGTAAATATTAGTCTTAAGAAAAATTTCTTATTTCGCTTACGATTAAACGTATTCTAAAAGTAATTATTTAATTAATCGCTTATTTAATAGCTAGCTAATATCTTCTTTATTATTATCTATAAATTTAAAAAGTAAATTTTCATATAATTTTCGTCGGGTTCGTATTATAAGCACGATTTAGCACGATTTAGTCTATTAAATAAACTTTATCTATATCTAATTCTTTTCGCTAGTTCTATTAGTTTAGTAACTTTAAAAAATTTTTAATAACTTTAAAAATTTTACGTAATATACTTTAATATATTCTAAGTACTATTCTATATATATATAATATTAATATATATCACTATTAATATACGTATTATTATACGCTATATTAGAGTATTACTTACGCGATTAATTTTATTAAATTATCTAATTTCGTAGCTAAATTTAAGTTAACGTTAATATTTATCGTTATAGAACCTTATCGTTATAACGTTAATTATTAGAACTTTTCTTTTTTTTACGTATTACTACTAAATTGATAGAATTAATAGAAAAGATTAGAATAGTTACTAAACCGGCGAAATTTAGACGAATTCTAATTAGATTTACTAATTCGACGAATTTTGTAATTTCCGCGATAAACGCGCGATTAGCAATTTCAAATTTTGTAGAAACTTTTCAGATTTATAGATGATTATAAATTATAAAGAAATTTATTATCTCGTCATTCTTATTCTCGCTATCTTCCTCTTCTTTACTATATATATCTTATTTTAAGTCTTATATAGTTCCTTATAAATCGAATATTTATAAGTATCGACTATATAATCTTTATAATAATACTTTTCTAAGTATTTCTCATATACTAAGTAATTCTTTTTAGAGTATATAGTCGATAGATAATTATATTTTTAGTATATAAAGTATTACTTTAATCTATACTACTTATTATAGACGTAATAATTATATAATTTCGAATCGATAACTAGACCTTCTTTTAATACTCTATTTTCTTTCTCTAGAGATACTAATTCGATAATTAATAAACTCTTATTATAACTTTCTTTATTCGCGTCGAATTAGTCTAGTTATACTATATTAAGACTTAGCGTATTAATATTCTTATTCTAAATTCTTTTAATTACTATAATTATATCTTTAATATTAAATATATTAATTCTCACTTTATAGAGTAGAAGACTATACGTTTTAATAATTACTCTCGCGCTATCACTTATCTTTAAAGTTTAATTCTTACTTTTTCTTAGTTTATTCGTCTTCTTCTTATTTATAACTATAATATATATATCGCTACTCGCTAGCCTTCTAGTTATTCTAATAGATTTTCTTATAATATCTATATTTTTTATATATTTATTAATTATCGTAATTATCTCGCTCGATATCTTTCTCTTTAATACTTTACTTATTATCTTATCTTATAACTTTATAATAATCTTATTTAGCTTATTATATAATACTTAATCTTATTTTAATATTATTAATAATATAATAGAAATTTCTTTAATAGTAAAGAAGAATATTAAGAATTAGCTTAGTACGCTAATATAGCTAGCTATCGATATATTACTTTCTAAACTAACTATCTAATACTTAATATATATAATCTTTTTCTTTATATTATTATCTTAATTACTTAAATTAATAGCTAGTTTATATACTTTATTTAAGACTATCTAAATTTTAAATTTATCGTTTATTCTTTCTATAAATACTATCGCCGCTCTAAGAGTAATAGCTACTTCGTCTATTAATAGTTTTTAATCTTTATCTATTATTTTTAATATAGTATTTATTAACAACTTTAGTATAAATATATACTTCTTAAAATTATAACTATTATAATCTCATTAAGATTAATTAATCTTATTCGATATAATTATAGAAGTATAGATATTCTCTAAAGTCAATTAAAGAGATACTAGCCTTACTAAGTGCTTTGAATATATATATCTACTTTCTATAGCTCAATAATATAGCATGAGCGTTGTGCGAAAGTTTTTGTCGAGGAGGAAGCATGTGCTTGTGTGAGTAGTTATAGGGCGTGGCTTCCTTACAGGCTTTCACAGCTAGTCCACATGTAGCGTAGCGGCTTGGCCTGGTGGGAGCATATGTCTGCAGCAGCCTTCCTGCTTCATAGAATAATCAACACCTCCTACCCACCAGAACTCCTCTGCTCATCAAATCTCCAACTCGCAGGGCTTACTTCTGATCGAATAGAATTTCATCAGACCACACATTAAGGAGCTAGATGGCTCAAGAAATGCAGACAGACCCGGAACTTGTACTTGCCAGAGGGCTGGGATGAGAGTGAACGACTGCTGATCAACAACTTCTTCGAGCTGAGAGTCCCGAAAGTAGCCGAAACAACTTGTTCGGCTTCAGAGTGTCGCGAGTTTGCACAGACGCTCATGCAGGGGAAGAAGATTGTTCTGGTCAACAACCAGGGATTCCACAGCTACACGCTAGCATGCCCGGAAAGCAACCATATCATCCAGTTCCGGTTGAAAGAACTTTGCACCAAGTTCATCGACGAGGCCAAGGAGATCTACGGTCATCTTGTCAGCCGTGTGGTTCATCACCGCGGCTTCACTCTGCCGGTCTACACCATCGACATTGTTCCCGGGGTAGCACACTACTGGCAGGAGCCTTCTCGAGACCACTTCCCGCTTGAACGCGAGCTGAACACCATCATCGATCTAGCCCAGTTTATTGCTAGATCATCTCACTTTCCTCATCCACCAATCGAGTGCAAAGATAGCAGCAGAACGAAACGCGCTCGCGACACCTTCGAGAGACTCGAACAGAACTCGTCGCTCAAAGAGATCGCTCCAGATATATACGCCGAAGTCACCTCCGTCACGCCAAAGCTCCACCTGCTTCAAGACCTCCCTCTAGTCCTCACCCACACTGATCTCGTCGGTTTGAACATCTTCGTCGACCGCATTACAGGCGGTATCACGGGTGTGATTGATTTCGATGATGCGCAAATCGAGGCTTTGGGAATGAACATCGTCACGCTCTACGAATGGTTCGTCGGCAACATGGAAGATGGTCACTGGTCTCCCTACGATATGCCTGCAGGCGATAAGTACGGCGGCAAGAACGTGGGTCAGGTGTTGGAGGCTGCATTCTGGGACGCCTTTTGGGACAATACGTCTCCGGATTTGAAGAAAGAGGACACCAAGGAGGCTCTATCTGTAGCTCTGAGAGTGGGTGTAGTCAATCGCTACATCGTGGATGTTGGTATGCTTGACGAGGTCGATCTTGAGAACGGCCGCGGTGACGATCGCTCGCTGGACTATGCGAAGGGCATACTGTTTCATCTCCGAGATTCAGGAATATAGTATAGAATCAGACAAATCACGTCTGAACACGGCATCTACCATTTCAAGCGTGTGCTTTCGTTCTTACCTTGTCCGGGGAAGGGACTATTCCTGGAATTCTGCTCCTGGGCTCTTGATACACCCACAGTTCTTCAAGGCCGCAACTGGATCCCATCCTCCAGTAGCGTCAGTGAAAACCTCAAGCTGAATAACTTTGACACAGATACCCATCACTGCGTGTCCTTTAGCATTGATGATCTATTTGAGGATGACCGTGGCATAATTTCAGCTAGAGACGCCAAATACGCTGAAACTTTTGCCTGGGAGGTCGTTGAGTACATCCTCAGAGCTAATGTGCAAGAATTTGCTTCGAAATACCGAGCTTATACTATTCACTGTCTGCGATGCCTGATGCCTGTGTTTGAGACGGATTGGGTTATATCCGCAAACGGTCGTGACGATTTGCGGCGGGCAGGTCTACATGCTAGCCCTTCCAGTACACTCTGCCCGTCTGGCCATCTGGTTCCATAACAATGTCACGGGACAAGCGCGTATTAAAAAACGGTTTGTACACTCTCTCGAACATTTGGCGATTTCTCTCCCTCGATCGCTGTCCGAACGTCTCCTGAGCCTCCCGTTCTTCTTTTGAGGTGCTCGTAACAGGACCATATCCTATACAATCAAGGTAGTGCTCTAGCTCTACACCGATGAAAAGTCCTGGATAAGCTATCTCAAATGTTTCCTGAATGACATGCCATTCACAGTTCGGTGCGAAAAGTAACGAAGTGGGCGTGGCAAGATTCTGAGCAGCAGGGTTTTCGAGTACAGTGAAGCCTCGGGATCGAAGGAATTCCGCATCCAGAGAATTCATGACGGGATCTTGGATGAAAACGTCCGGAATTTCGTGTGTCTGTCCTTGATACTCGAGCCGTATCAGCAATGAAGACGTCCGAATGTCCGACAGTTGGAGAGGGTATCACGGAGGGGAGACAGGCTGTATATCACTCACGAAGAATATCAAGTATAGCCTCAAATGCAATGAGCTGATCGAATGACCGATCTCCAGGACAGTAGGGATGAGTACCCGTAAATGTGCCTATCCCAATGCAAATGCAAGACTTTAATGTAAAGTCTTGTACTTTCGAGATGGTAGTTTGGAAGAAGTCAATCATCTCCGCACAGCAGGAACCCTCTTTCCATCGAGCAGTACGTTCTTCGTGGGCCATGACCAAGTCGTTCAGCGTCATACCAGGAGGCGCGATTGATTTCCGAGATTCATACAGCATTGGCGCTTGTGATTCCTTCCCATCTTTGATCAAATGAAGCCATCCGTTGGGATCCTTGATGAATCTGGTCTCGCCGATCAGAGGAACAGGCAATGGTTGAGGAATTCCCCTTCCAATGGAGTAGACAGTCTCGTCATTACTCGGTTCGGCGAACTCCTGTAAGTCGGAGTCATGGGATGCTGCTCTTTCCAAAGCCATGTAAGGTTTGACCACACCGCTCGTTAGGAGACCGGGAAGTTGATCGTCGGGGATACTCACGCGGATATGAACGGATGTGATGGTTCTCCAGCGTGGCTAGCGGGGGAGCGATTGCCTGGCGGCGTTCTATTCTCAGCCCTATACGGAGGTTGGCACGCAAAGTAAGGTACTGAACATGCCCAAACATGCCAGAAGTTCGGGCTAGGTTACCTAGACAATGCGCTTAGAGATCAGGCCTAAGCCGCGCATTCCAAGGCTCAACGTAGGGCTCAATGCCTTATAGAGGCGCCCGGAGCTCAAACTTAAGCTCCCAGAAAGATTTACGCCATAGGCTTACCTTCCGAAACTAGGGCTAGGGTTACTGCTAGCTCTTCTTGGCATGTTCAGGACTTTACCTGCCGACCTCCGTAGACTAGGCTGTTTTGAAGAATCAAAGGATTGAATTGCATTTCAGAGGCGTGATACTGTAAAGAATAAGAATGATCACGGTATCGTGTGGGTAGAAGAGGATGTAGATTCTATGAAGGCAGGATCCCAAGGATTCCCTAAGAATCTAGCCAAGCAAACTATACTATATAAAGCTAGAAAGAACGACCTCGTAGAAAGCACCTTTCGACTACTACGAAATAAATAAGATAGAGCCTTAGCGACTATAAAGCTATATACAAATATAGGTAAAAGAAATAAAGCCGTAGTATAGTATAGTATCTAAAGTAAGAATAAAATTAACTACTATTATTTCTATAATTATTTTTATATAATACTATAAAAAGTAAGAACGCTAAAGCCTTTCGTAAGTATATATATCTTTAAGAAAGTATAAACTTCTCGGGAAAGTATAAACTTCGGGAAAGCTTCTAGCGAGGATATTTAGTAGTTTGCTATTATAATAATAAGAGGGTAATAGAATTTAGAAGATAGTCTATACGAGTAACGAAGTTCTTAAGATAATCCTCGTGAAATATATATCTGATTTTTCGACTATTAAGTTATATAAGTGTAAAGAATCTTTTATAGAATCTACTATATTTACTTATTCGAAATAGATCTCTTTAGCGAGCTTTTAATTTTTCTATATTCTTCTAATATAATATAATTAGATTATTAATATAATACGTAATTTACTTAATTTTCTTATTATATTAGAAAGCCATATTCTTCTTCTATTAATTCGAACGCTATTTAATTATATTATAAAGATTCATCTAATAAATAAGATATTATTATACGATCTAAGTATAGCTAATAGAATCCTTCAGCTTAATTATTTAAGTAGAAATATTATATTTAAAAAGTATATATAAGATAGATATATTAATAGAAGCTTTCGATAGCGATTTAAAAAGAATATTAATAGAAGAGATTCTTAGATATTTAATAACTCATATATTAACGAAATCTCTAGTCTTTAATAATCGCTAATCCCATTTCAATTCGATATAAAGAGAATTCTTGCGAAGTACTACTTTTAGAAGTTTATTATAAATCTTAATTATTTCTATACTCTTAAAAGTATTAAAAGAGCTATATATAACGATAATACCTTCGAATCTTAAGAATTCTTTTAACTTATTATTAAAGAAATATTAATTATAATCGAGATAATAAATATAAGACTTTCTATATATAGTAAAGAATAACTTAAGATATTAGATAATATTCTTTATATTAATAAAGATAGTAATAAAGAAAACTATAAATCTACTTATATAGTAGACTTTTACGAGTATAAAAGTAGATTTCACTTTAGTAATTTTAAGTAAATCTATAAAATCTATTTTTATAAGTTAAAAAGAGTATATAACTTTAATAGAATATAAAGGCTAAGATCTAATAGTAGGTTTATACTTAGTATACTTAAGATATCTAGCAATATACTTCTTAATATTTTATACTTTCTTAGGCTAGTAATAGCTATATAGTCTTATTAGAATATTAATCTTAGCCTAATATCTACTTTTATTATAAACTTTTCGAAGTATAATAAGTACTTTTCCTTTCAATATCTGCAAATCTGAAAAGTTTCTTTCCGCACGATTTCCGCCGGGTCCGTATCATAAGCACGATTTAGTACGATTTAGTCTATTAAGTAGACTTTATCTATATTTAACTCTTTTCGTTAGTTTAATAACTAAATATAGTAAACTTCGCGTTTAATAAGCTAAGATAGTATTTATTTAGATTAATTAGATTTTAGAGTAACTGTAAGCTATCAATTTAATAGTATATATTTAAAAATTTAAGAGACTATATATAAGATAGATTTTTTAAATTATCTAAGATAGATAATATTATTAATAATAATAATATCTATTAAAAGTTTAGTCCGACTAATTAAATATATATTAAAAAGATTTTCGAAATTATTCGAGCTAGATAGTATTATCGATTATAATAATATCTATAAAAATTCTAGATTAGTTAGTCTCGCTAATAATATTAATATTTATAGCGTATTTAAATTAGACGATATCGTCGATTATAACAATATCTCTAGAGTATCTAATTCAAATTAGACTCGATATCTCTAAATATCTAGTAAAAGTCATCGATTTAAAATTTATCGCGGTATCTTATTATAATATTAATAATATTTATAATCTCTAAGATATAGATTTTTAAATAATTAGAATTTTAAGCGCTATAGCGGTGTTTAATTCTTTATTAATTCTTATTTAATTCGCCTAGTAGATAAAGAGACTAATTCTCCCTATTCTATTTACTACGCTATATATTCTTTATATTTTTCCTCTCTATTTAGTATAACTTTATTAATTTATAAATACTTATTCTCTTTATAAATCGTCTTTTCTTTTATTCGCTATAATAAAACTATAGACGATATATTAAAGTTTAATCTTTTTTATCTATTCTCTCTACTTATCGAGACGCGGAGTATTTATACTTTAGACTTAGAGAGATTTAAGTTCTAATTATTATTTATTAAATCGATTTCTTTCTATTTAATTATTTTATATATCGATTATTTCTTAATAACTCGCGAGATTCTCTTATTATCTTCAATTAGACTTAAATTTAATCTCTTAAATAATTTAATATTAGCGAACCTTAGTATAACTTTTTTTAAGATATTTACGAAGCTCGATTTCTCGGTAATATCATCTAGCGAATTCTTATATAAGTTATTTAATTTAGAGAGTCTTTATACCTTTCTTATTAATCTAAGATATATCTCTAGAATACGCTATTATAATATATAGCATATAATAAATCTTTTCTATTATTTTATATCTCTTTAGAACTTCTTAATATACTTATATATTTCTAAGAAGTATTATAATTATATAAGTAGTAGAATAATAGTAAAGAGCTTATCTTCGACTTTCTTATTATCTTATCTTTTAATATAAAAATATCTAGAATTATAATTCTTTAGACTATAATGAAGGGCGATTATTATAAGAATTATAATATTATCGAATAAGAGTAACTAAAGATATTTACTTCTTTATCTAAATTCGAGAGATACTCTTTTACTATAGAAGAAAATTTTATATAACGATATAACTATTAATTAAAATAAGAAGTATTTTTTATTTTAGAGATTATTAGCTAAAGAAGCTAGTCGATCTAAGTTTCATAAAATATATTATATTCTATCTATTTTATAGATTTTAATATATAAATTAAAGATCGATTAATAAGTTGTTAATTATCGTCTTTATATCTTTAGATAATAACGTTATATAAATCTTAAGATAAGATTAAACGATATTCTAAATTTTCTTTATTAAAGTTAAACAAAAATCGTCTATATAGTCGAAAAGCTATATTCTTATTAAAAAGAGCTTAAAATATTAATAATAATAATTAATTAAGAGTATTAATATCTTTCTCGCCTTAAAATATATAAATTAATTATTAATACTTCGTATAAATCGAATATTCTTATAGAGTTACTATCTTTAATCTCTTTATATTTTAATTATTACTTAACTAAGCGTGTTAATATAATACTTTAACTAGAGACTTAACTCTTAAAGATTTAGATATTTAAGACCTTCGCTAGTTATAATTATTATAAATAAAATAATTTTTATTATCTTAAATATATTAAGATGCTCTTTCTTAATATTATAATCGCGCTCTTTTTATTATATTAAATTATCTTAAAGCGCGATCTAACGATTATCTTTATTCGAGTTATCTTATAAAGTATAATCTATATATCTTTCTTTATTCTAATCTATCGATAATATATAATTTGATATTATTGAAGATATTAATAAAGCTTTAAATTTCTCTATCTTATTTAATAGACGTATTAATAAGAAGCTTAAACGAGTTATATATTAATAATGTAACTTCGATATAATAGCGCTTAACGACTCTATTTAGTATAATACTTTTTAATATTAAATTATTTATAGCGATTTAGTTATTATTCTACTATATTTAGAATATATACTTATTCTTATATTAAAGCTCTATGCGAAGTGCTTTAGCTTCGTTATCGTAAAGATAACTTCTCTTAATAAGTTATTTTCTATTTCGACTTAATATATATTTATTAACTTAGATATTTAATTATATAGTATATTCTTATTTCGCTCTATTAATTCTAATTCTTTATCGCTAATAAGAATTATTCTAAATTCTATAGTTTATATTAACTAGTTTATATTAATATTACTTAATTTTAGAATTAATTAACTAATAATTAATATTACTACTCTTTATTCTAGATTTAATAATCTTAATACTTAATTAAGATTTAGATAAAAGTTTTTCTATCGCTTTCTATTAAGATATTAACTCGATAGAAGATATAGATTAAATAAGAATATATCGAGTTTATAATCTTCGCCTTTATCTTTAACTTTAGAAGAGAAATCTTTTTTAATATTTATAATAGTATATAAAACTAAGAGAGTATTATTAATATTAAGAGAAGCTTCGTTATATATAATAATTATAATTATTAATAACTTCTTTATCTTCTCTAAATTAATAAAATCGTTCAAGAATTTATTATCGTTATAATTAGATACTATATATATATTCTTTTTAAGCTTATATATTCTATAACGTTTAGATAATCTAGAATCTATCTATCTATATTCTTTAACGTATTTTTTTTCTTATTAATCTTCTTTATTTTACTCGCTTTCTGCTAATATATAGTTAATAATATCTTCGCGAATAAGTAAATTATAGTTTATATTTTCTATCTTCTTAGCTTTCTTCTTTCTTCTAGCGTTTTTAGCCCTCTTTATCGCTATTCTCTTTTTTATATTCTATTTTAAAGTTTTTATAATCTCTATAATTTAAACGTAGTAAGCTTACTTAATAAAATACGAAGTATTATAAGTCTTCTATCGTTATTAAAAATTAGAATAAAATTAATACTAAACGCTAAAGACGATAATAGATAAAATATAAAAGTAAATATATTTAAATAGATAAAAAAATAAAAGGATAAAAGAAAGTTATTAATTTAAAAAGGGGGCTATTAATTAACGCGTTTTTAATTTATTTAGATTAAAGCGCGTTAAATTTTTATTTAAATTCGACTATCTATTTAACTTAAATACTCTATTCGAATTAAATAATATTTTCGCTAATAATTTCTATTTAAATTAAATAAATTTTCTATTAATAATTAATATTAAGTTAATTATTATTTATTATTAAATATTATTACCCTAATTACACTTTCTTATTTACTTTTTTATTCTTAAGTATTTTTTTATAAATAATATCTATTTTAGTATATATAATTATAAATCTTTTAGTATAAATATTTATCGATAATAATTACTTCGATATATTAATAATATATTTTATTTTCTAGATAGCGTTATATATAAAGCTATAATTTACGTAATTATCGATAACGATATTATTATAAACTTTATAACTATTAAAGATAATATATAATTTTTTTTAATAATTTAAAGCTATTTTATATATAATAGTATATTTCTACTATAATTAATATTATCTTTTTATAATTTTTATCGATAAGATATAGAGGTTAAATATTAGCTTTAGCGCCTTTCATATTATCTCTCTCTATTTAATAAAGATCGTATATTTTTTTTAATCGAAGTCTATTAGAATATAGTCTATAAAGAAAATTTATATTAACGAATTTTCTAGAAGTTATTTAAGTTTAATATTATTAAATAATATAAGATATTAGCTATATTAAAGACGAAGGTCTTATATTATATAAAGCGTAAGAAGATATTTAGAGAAAGTAAAGACTATAAATTATTTTAATAAGATAGATTCTTTATATTATAGAATTTCTTAAAACTAATTAAGTTTTAGAGAATATAACGATTATAGTATAAATATCTAATTATTTCTTATATATATATATATTATAACTTTAAATCCTTTCGCTAATAGCGAGAATAGTCGACTTAAGCTATTATATCGCTTTACGTATTTCTCTTAATATCTTCGCTATCTTTTTCTTTTTTTAAAATAAATAATCTCTTCGCGTATTAGTAATAGTAGATATATATAAAAAATAAATATTTATTTATCTAATATTCTTTAATTATAAAAAATATAGAATTCTAATCTCGCTCGTATATCGATAATATAATTATCTTAAACTTTCGGGAATAATTAATTTTAATATCTTTATTATTAATATAATATATAATTTAATCTATTATAGCGTTATATACTTTATCTTCTTTTAATATATTTATAAATATATCGAAATCGATATTATTTATTATAACGCGAATTAATATTTAAGTCTTAATAATATTAAGAGATAATATTAGTATATCGATTATAGTTCTCTTTAAATATATATAGAAACTAGTTTAATTAAAGATATATAATTATAATATAAAGTCGATATTATTAATAGAGGTAGATCGTTCGTTTAGTCGCTTATATTTATAAGCTTATATATATATATAATTAATTTTTATAGTTATATCTAATTCGTAATTATTTAATTATTCTCTTAAAATATTAGACGTAAAGACTCTTAAGAAGGCGTTTTTTAGTTATTTAAAGGTCTCGCCGAGCTTCGTTTAATTGTAGAGAATATTAAGCGCGCTTCTAATTAGATATCTCTTTTTTATCTCTTATTTTAAAAAGAAGCGAATCTTTTTATAATTAGACTCTTCTATTATTAAATCGCGTAAGATAATTAATACTATTTAGATTTTTAAATTAATATTAATATAGAATAATTTAGATAAAATAGATAAAGATAACGCGACGCTAATTTATAAAAACTTATATTTTATATCTAAGATTAATTAAATTATAGAATTCTAGAAGAAGTAGAATAATTCTAGAGAAAGATATATTAAAAAGAATATTATAGAATTAATAAGAATTTTAATTTAGAAATAAATCTTACAGGCCGATCTTTATTTAATAAATCTTATTATATTATTTATTCTATCTATTTAGAGAATTAATTAATAATTAAATTAAATAGTTGAAGTCGAATAATATAATACGAAGTTAGATTATACTATATATTATTTAAATATTTAAAATATCTATTTAAGAATAATATATATCTTCTCTAATTCCCCTATCTATTATATATCTAAATTACCTTATCTTTTACTTCTTTACTTATATCGTTATTCTTATATTTATCGTAAATATTAACCTTCGAGTTAAGTATCTTTTATTCGATCTTCTTATTTAAAACTTTCTTATTTAGATCTTATAAGTTATTTAATACTAAATTATAATTATATATTAAAATAATATAGAAGCTTTAGAATAATCGAGTATACTTATAAATAGCGTATCTAAAAAAACGATATAGTATCATTATATATTTAAGAACGAATCATCTCTCTTCGTATATTTCTATTTAAAATCTTATTATTAAGGCTTTTTAGATTATTTAATATTAAGTAGTAATTATATATCTTTTTATTTTTCTATAATAATCGTATTACTCTCTTATCTATTTAAATATTCTATTACTTCTTCTAATTAGCATCTAGATTAATAAAGCGAAAGACTCTTATTAGCGTTATATCTATATCTATAAAGCGCTTAATTAAAATGAGAAAGCGGGATTTATCGTTATTCTTAAAAGATTATATTATTAAATTATCGCGATTCTTAAATTAAATAGCTAAAGAGTATTAGAGAATTTCGTTATCTAGATACTCTTACTTAAACTATTATAAGTTTATTAATATTATTTAAATTTAATAAAATAGAGAAGAAGATTATACTAGAGCGATAATTAGATTAATTACGAGAGAACTTATAAATATTATTAACTTTTTAAAACGTTTATAGATATCTTTATTAAGAGTATTAATTAACTATTTTAATATAATAAATTTAGAAGTATCTTTTATTAAATCGTATAGATAGTAATTATATATATTATCTTATAAATATTATAGTTATTTCTTCTTTATATTATCTAACTTAAAAGATTAATCGCTATTATCTAGATTTATAATAATTCTTATTATTATAATACTTAATATCGATTAGCTTTAATTAATATATCTTAAAAAATTTAAGAATATTAAAAATAATAGTTACGGCGTATAGTTTATAGGTCTTATTAAAGTATAATTTATATATAAATTTAGATAGATTATATCTTTAACTCTAGATCTTATTATATTATACGAGATATTTGACTTTAACTTAATCTTAAATAATCTAATTAATATCTTAAAGAATTTTTTTTTAATTATCGCTTAATAAGTAGATAATCTTTCTTATTTTATAAGATAAAAGCTTTATAAGTAAAGCGTCGCTATCGATAATTCTTAATTTTACTATTTATTTAATTATTAGCTTATCTAAAACTATCTATATTTTATTAATATTTCTTTTTAATTTCTTATTCGATAGAGCGCGTAGGCGAAACTTTATATTCTCTATATACTTTTTAATATTATAATATTTCTTCTTTATTATCTTAGATAAAACGATATTTATCTTCTACTATAACTACTTAATTAATAGAATTATTATTACTACGTTAATAAAGAATATAATTTATAATATAATTAAATATTTATAAACGAATAATAGATAATACTTAAACTCCTTCGCTATTCTATTATAATATACTTATTTCTTCTTATTTAAATTTTATATATAAGCGAGATCTTCGATAATAATTCTAGATTACTTTATCTTATAAGCGATAATTAATATAGATATTAAGAAGATATTCGATTTTATATTATAATACTCGTCGATATAAATTTATTTAATAGCGAAGTTATATATAAATAAGTCCTTTATCTTAATTTAGATATAATTTTTATAAAATTTAAATATTATTAAGATTAAGAATCTCTCTTATCTAGGTTAAGCTTTATCGTTAACTATATATTTAAATAATTTAATATTTATAGAGATTAAAGACTTCGAGTTAATATTATAATATCGAATTAATTTATATATATAAAAGATACGAAGTTATATTACGTTATAATCTTCGAAATTTATTAACTTAATAATTTCGATAAGCTAATTCGCGAAAATTTTAGCTAAAATAATTATTAAGAAGAATTTTAATTTAGATATTATTCGGGCTATGTAATTAATTTTATCTTTATATAGATATATAATATTAAGTATCTTAATCGAAGAATATTAAGACTATCGATTCTTTTAAATAAATCTTAATATAAGATATTTACTCGCGAAGGAAGACTTCTTAAAAACTTTGATAATAATAATATTCTAGTATTTTTTAAGAATATTAAATTATAGAGTAAGTTATTATTTAAATATCGAACTTATTAATAATATTAGAGTTTAAAGAAATATTTATATTAGCGAGTTAAATAAAAGAATTAAATATATTTATCTTATTAAAATTAAGCTTATCTATATTAATTACTCTATTATAAAGATTTATCTAAAGACGTCTTTATATTAAATTATATAGCTAATAAATTTTTAAGATAATAGATATTAAAGTCTTTTACGAACTTAAGATATACTTTAAATCTCTAAAAATATAAGTATTTTCGATATTTCTATTACTACGATTAAGTTATAAAACTTATTTTATAATTTTTTAAGTTTAATCTAATTACTATAACCTTTCTTTTTTATTAAGCTTAATTTTTCTATTAGATTAATTAGTATAAAGAGTAAATAACTAATAATACTCGAATATATATTTTAATACTAGATCTCTATCGCCGATCTTTATATTATTTTATATCTTTCTTTAACTTATAATCTTACTAATTTTAATATTATAAGAATTAATTAATTAAAAGATATAATCTTATTTAATTAAGAGCTTTACTAATATAATATCTTTTATTATTAAATATCTTTTCTTTTATAGCGAAAGCGCGTTATTACTCTTATAAGTTTTCAATATAATAGCGTTATCTATTAAATTATTAACGAACTTCTTTTATAGAAAATAGTAATAAACTTATAATTAAGGGTTATTCTTATTCGAGCTAATATTAATAAGTTAAGAATCTATTTTATTCTTTTTATAGATATTAAGTAGATTAAATAATAAGATCGAAGGCGGAGCGATAGTAGAATAAGAAGAAAGCGAAGTTTTAGTAAATTTAAGTTAAGGCGAGATATTAGTAAGTTTAAAAGAGATTAAGAACTTTAAGATTTTCTAAAAATTATCTTATACGAAGTATAGTAAAAGAAAGATATAAAAAAGAAAAATATTAAGGGTTAAAGTTAGAGTTAGAATACTTTAATAGATAACTTAACTTTCTTCGTAGATAGAGATTTATTTAATAATTTACTTTAATAATAAATAGAGTTTAAAAGAAGAATATAATATATTATTAATAATTTATTTAGATCGAAAGCTAGTCTTAAAAGTTAAGATAAAAAATTTATATTAAATAAAACTCGATATTAAAATTAAAAGTAATTTCGATAAAGATTTTAAAAAATATCGTTTATAGTATAAAGTTTATAAAGTAAATATTAAATAATAAATTATAAAGGGAAAATAATAGAATATAATATTATAAACGCTAATAACTAGCGCGATAATTAATTATCTAACTTCGATTTAATAGTCTATCGACTATTCAAATTATCTATTTAATTTAAATATTCGATTATAATTTATACTATTTAGAAGCTAGATTAGAGATTATATTAATAGTTAAAGATTATAATTAAAAGAATTATAGATATTTAGTAAAAGTTAAATATTAAGTCTACTATTACTATTAATTAACTCGAATATATTATTTATTTAATTTAGATATTAAATATAGTAGTAGTATCAAAATTAAATAAGCGATATCTAAGCTATCTATATATTCGCGTTATTTATATTTCTAATATTATTATTTTTATCTCTAATATTATTATATACTTAAGATTAAATTATCTCTCTTCATATATTTCGATTTAATATCTTATTATCTAAGCTATTTAGATTATTTAATATTAAATAATAATTATAAATCTTTTTATTTTTCTATAATAGTCGTATTATTCTATTATCTACTTAAATATTTTATTATTTCTTTTAATCGATATCTAGATTTATAGAGCGAAAGGATCTTATTAAGATTATATCTATATTTATAAAATATTTAATAAAAATTAGAAAGCGAGATTTATTATTATCCTTAAAAGGCTGTACTATTATATTATTACGATTCTTAAAAAAAATTGCTAAGGAGTATTAGAGAGTTTCGTAGTTCGAATACTCTTATTTAAGCTACTGCGAGTCTATTAATATTATTTAAAATTAATTAGATAAAGAAGAAAAATATATTAAATTAATAATAAGATTAACGATAGAGAAACTTATAAAAACGATTAATTTTTTAATATATTTATATATATCCTCCTTAAGAGTATTAATTAACTACTTTAAGGCGATAAGCTTAAGAGTATTTTATATTAACTCATCTAGATAGTAATTATAAATACTATATTCTAGATATTAAAGCTAGTTATTTTTCTTATTATCTAGCTTTATAAAGTTTAATTATTATTATCTTATTTCGTAATAATTCTTATTATTTTAATACTTAGAATTAATTAGCTTTAGTCGATATTATTTAAAGAAGTTAAAGATATTCGAAATTACTATTACTATTTAAAGCTTATAAACTTTATTAAAATATAAGTTATAGATAAAGTTAGAGATATTATAATCTTAGATTATAATCTTTTTATATTATATAATATATTTCGCTTTAATCTAATTTTAAATAGTTTAATTAGTATTCTATAATATCTTTCTCTAATCCTTATTTAATATATAGATAATCTTTCTTATCTTATATAATAAAAGTTTAATAAATAAAGTATTATTATTAATAATTCTTATCTTCGTTATTCGTTTAATTATTAGCTTATCTAGAATTATCTATATTTCGTTAATATTTCTCTTTAATTTCTTATTCGATAGGCTACGTAAGCGAGCTTTTATATTCTCTATCCGCTTTCTAATCTTATAATATACTTTCTCTATTATTATCAATATAATAGAATTTATTCCCTATTACGACTATTTTATTAAGAGAACTATCGTTATTATATTTATAAAGAATTTAGTCTATAATATAACTAAGTATTTATATACGAATAATAAATAATACTTATACTCCTTCGCTAGTCTATTATAATATACTCGCTTCTTCTTATATAATTTTTATATACTTACGAGATTATTAGTTATAATTCTAAATTACTCTATCTTATAAACGTTAATTAATATAGAAGTTAAGACGATATCTAATTTTATATTATAAAATTTATTAATATAGATCTAGTCGATAACGAAGTTATATTCGAATTTCCCTTTATCTTTAATTATAGCTTTTATATAATTTTTATATAACTCGAGAATTATTAAAATTAAGAATCTCTCTTATTTAGATTAAGCTTAATTATTCATCTATAAATCTAAAAAGTTTCTATAAAATTTGAAATTGCTAATCGCGCGTTTATCGCGGAAATTATAAAATTCGTCGAATTAGTAAATCTAATTAGAATTCGTCTAAATTCCGCCGATTTAGTAATTATCTTAATCTTTTTTATTAGTTCTATTAATTTAGTAGTAATACGTATAAAAAAAGAAAAGTTCTAATAATCGACGTTATAATAATAAGATTTTATAACGATAAGTATTAACGTTAACTTAAATTTAGCTATAAAATTAGATAATTTAATAAAATTAATCGCGTAAGTAATACTCTAATATAGCGTACAATAATACGTATATTAATAATAATATATATTAATATTATATATATATAGAATAGTACTTAGAGTATATTAAAGTGTATTACGCAAAATTTTTAAAGTTACTAAAAATTTTTTAAAGTTACTAAACTAATAGAATTGGCGAAAAGAATTAGATATAGATAAAGTTTACTTAATAAACTAAATCGTACTAAATCGTACTTATAATATAGACTCGACGGAAATCGTATGGAAATTTACTTTTCAGATTTGTAGATGTTAACTATATATTTAAGTAATTTAATATTTATAGAGATTAAGAGCTTAGCGCTAACTCTATAATATCGAGTCGATTTATATATATAAAATACGCGGAGTTATATAATATCGCGGTTATTAAAATTTATAAGCTTAGTAATTTTTATAAACTAGTTTATAAAAGTTTTTGCTAGAATAATAATAAGAAAGAATTTTATCTTAGATATTATTTAAGCTATATAATTCGCTTTATCTTTATATAAGTAAGTAATATTAAATATCTCGATTAAAAGATATTAAGATTATTAATCTTTTCGAATAAATCTTAATATAAGATATTTACTCGCGAAGGGAGACTTTTTAAAAGCTTTAACGATAGTAATATTTTAATACTTTTCGAGGATATTAAATTATAGAGTAAGTTATTATTTAAATATTTAACTTATTAATAATATTAGAATCTAAAAAAATATTTATATTAGCGAGTTAAATAAAAGAATTAAATATATTTATCTTATTAAAGTTAAGCTTATTTATATTAATAGCTTCTTTATAGATATTTACTTAAAAGCGTCGCTATATTAAATCGTAGAGTTAATAAATCTTTAAAATAATAGAAATTAATATTTTTTACGAATCTAAGATATAATCTAAGTCTCTAAATATTTAAGTATTATCGATATTTATATTATTACGATTAAGCTATAAGACTTACTTTATAATTTATTAAGTTATATTAAACTACTAAGATCTCCCTTTCTTATCGAGCTTTATCTTTTTATTATATTAATTAATATAAAAAATAAATAATTAATAATACTCGAATATATACTTTAATATTAGATCTCTATCGCCGGCCTTTATATTATTCTATATCTTTCTTTAACTTATAATCTTATTAATTTTAATATTATAAGAATTAGCTAATCGAAGAATATAATCTTATTTAATTAAGAGCTTTATTAATATAGTATCTTTTATTATTAAACGCTTCCCCTTTTATAGCGAAAGCGCGTTATTACTTTTATAAATTTTAAGTATAATAACGTTATCTATTAGATTATTAACGAACTTCTTTTATAGAAAATAATAATAAATTTATAGTTAAGAGTTATTCTTATTTAAGCTAATACTAATAAGTTAAGAATCTATTTTATTTTCTTTATAAATATTAAGTAGATTAGATAATAAGATCGAAGGTCGAGTAATAATAGAATAAAGAGAAAGCGGAATTTCGATAAAATTAGATTAAGATAGAGTATTATAAAAATTAGAAAAAATTAAAAATTTCGAGATTTACTTTAATTTAATAGAAGAAAAAACTAAACGCTTAAATATCTTAAAAAATTATTAAGATTAAGAATATAAGCGTATTAATAAGTCTCGCGAAGTTTTAAAGATACTAGCTTCGATATCTAACGTCTTAATCGAAGTTAGAATTAATATTAATACTTATTATTAACGTAAAAAAGCGAGATTAATAAATCTTTAATTACGCGTTATAAGAATATCCGCTATTCGAATATATATACTCGCTTTTAATACTTATATATCTTTTATAAGTTATTATTATTATCTATAGCTAAGCTCGTATTATCTACTTTATAAATTAGATAAAATAATATTATAGAATTTTTATTAATATCGCTTTAAAATTATTTTAATTAAAGATAAGTAATAAGAGCTTTAAGACTAAGTTGCTTTTAGAATCGAGAGATTATTATTAAATTATTTATTAACTTCTAAATAGAGATAAGTTTATACTTATTTAGATTATCGATAATAATAAGTTAGAGAGAGTTAATATTAAGGGAATTTTTAATCGATAGTCTACTAAATTAATAGAGGTTTATTAATCTTTTAATTATTAAGAGCTTCTAGATCTTTATATATCCATCTTTTTATATTTCTATCGATTTCCTCTTAAGTAATTACTTCTCTTACTTTATAAATATCTTATTAATTAATAAAATTAATTTATATAAGAATTTAAGAAGAAAGCTAGAGTCTTACGCGGTTATATAATTAAGAATAAATAGTAATTAAATAATCTCGCTTATAATAATATTAATCTTTCTCTTATATAATCTTATAGACTTTTTTTAAAGACCTTTATATCTTAATTAACGCGAGAATTTCTCTTTTATTACTTTAAATATAGGCTTTAAAAATTAAAGTTCTTTGCGAATATTATCTTAATTCGCGACGATGTCTAACTTAGCGACGTCGATTTTAAGATAAAAATTGATTTCGATAGATATTACTATTATAAGTATATCGTTTAAAGAAAATATAAATATTAATATAATAATATATATAATACGATAGTAAGAAAATATACGTTAGATTAAGTAAGATATAAGATAAAAGAAATTTAAATAAGACTATAGAGTTCGAGTCGAATATTCGATATTATTTTTCGAAATATATATTATATCTTTAATTAACTTTAATTAATTATAAGTAAATTTTAATTAATACTAATTTTATTAATAACTATCTCGATAGTCTTAATTAAATATTAATATATTATATTTTTAACTAACTTTAATTAATTACTAGTAAAAACTTCGATAGAAGCTTCGATTAGCGTTAAAATTAGTAATATATATATCGATAATAAAAATATAAATTTCGCTACTATATCTACTAGGAATATAAATTTATTTAATAATAATATAAATTTTCTAAGATCTATTCTCTACTAGTAATTTCGAAATTAATAATCTTCGATAGAGTTTAAGTAGTAATAATTACTTCGATAATTAGTATTTCGAAAATTAATACTTATTTTAACTCTTTAATATAAGAGGTAATAGTAAGATATAGCGATTAATAAATACTATATCTATATAATTTTTATTTACTCTTTAATCGATTAGTAGATAGTCGAGTTTCTTTTTTAGTAGATATATTAATCTTCTTTCTTCTTTATATCTATAAAAATCGATTAATTAGATTATCTTCTCTTCGAATATATATAACTCTTAATAGTTCGTTTAACTTCGATTATTTATATCTAAAAGACTTTTATTTTAATATAAAGATATATTAGCTAGCTAAATATAATAAAATAGCTATATATTATAAATAATAATAAATAGATTTAATATATTTCTTTTATAATACTTAAGATTATTTTTAGAGGTACTACTATCTAAATTAAACGATTTAAATTAAAGTAAAATTAATTTCTTTTATATAAAATATATATCTCTAAATTATATACTCTATAGACGACTTTACTATTTTAAAGTAAATATATAAACGTAGTTTTATATATATAAAAGCGCTTTAATTATATATATATTAAATATAAAGAAATATTTAAAAGTAATAAAAGTATTTCTCCTCTAGATAGCTCGTTATAGACTCTTTCTTTTTATAAATATTTATTAATATAAGATATTTTTTATATATAAATTTATAAATATCTTTTATATAACTATAAAGAATATAAAGTTAAAATTAAGACTTTACGATAAGTAAGACTAGAGTAGTAATATACGTTCGTTAAGACGTTAATACGTTATTAATTATTAAAGAATATATATCTTATAATTAATTAATAATAGATAAGAGAATATATATCGAGTATATCGCTTTTATAAAAAATAATATAAAAATAGTAGTAAACTTATTAGATATCTATGAGGTTATAAAAAGCGAAAATCGATTCTTTTATACGCGTTTTTTAATATTATAAATCGCGATATAGTTAATAGTATTAATAATCTAATAGCTCTAATTATCGTAAGAGAAGAAGATATATATTTATTCGAAGATAATATAACTATAAATTTGATATTATAATAGTAATTAAATAAGTAGAAGATAGAGAAAGAGAGAATAAACGCGATATAAATAATAAATCTAAATAATAAGATAATAGTACTCTCTATCTCTATAATAGACTTAAGTTATAATATTATAATTTCGTCTTTAATAGTTAACTCTATAGAATTATATTTGAAAAGAGCGAGACGCTAAGAGATCGATAAAATTATAATTTAAATCGAAGTCTCTTAGTTAAATGAAATCGATATTTAATTATTAAACTAAGTTAAACGTCGAGTCGATATTTAATACAAATAATTTTTAAAATTTATTTAAATCTCGAAAGATTATACGCTAACGCTATAGTTTTTTAAGTTGAGACTCTTCGATAATAATATTAATAAATTCTTTCGCGATATTTATTTATAGCGATTTCGAGATAACTATAGCTTTAATAACGCGAAATTATTAAGATATAAGATATAGAATATATATAATAATAATATCGACGGCGGCTAAATTAGTTAGTCTTTTAAAATTTATAACTTTAAATCTAAATTAAGATCGAAGATATATTATATTATTTACTTCGATATTATAAATATTATTAAAGCGTTT
Organism: Letharia columbiana; assembly: GCF_014066305.1. Classification (NCBI taxonomy): domain Eukaryota; kingdom Fungi; phylum Ascomycota; class Lecanoromycetes; order Lecanorales; family Parmeliaceae; genus Letharia; species Letharia columbiana. The sequence continues at coordinate 31,951 of NW_023501132.1, read as the reverse complement.
CTAGTATATAAATCTTTTAATATAAGTTTATATTATTAATTTATATGCTAAAGAAATACTAATAAAGCGAGAGTCTATAGCGAGATATATATACGCGAATTAATAATAAAAAACGTAGAATAAGCTATCTAATAGCTCTATCGTTATTTTTATTATTTTAATATTAAATAAAACTTATCTCTCTTAAATATATAAGAATTAATATACTTAGTCGATTTATATTATAATTAAAAATCTTTAATAAAACACGTAACGCGTATATAGTAGATCGAGTATAGCGATTCTAGAAATAATATTAATTATTATAAAAAAAGAAGCTAAGGTCTAGATCTATTACTATATCTTAAATTTAATAATTAAAAATAACTTCTTATACTCTCGCGATATACTATTTACTAACGAAGTATATTTAATAATTAAAGAATACTTTCGAATATAATATTAATATATAATACGCGAATAATTTAACTCGAAGATATTATTTAATACTAGCTACTATAATATTAAACTATAAAAAATAAATAATAATTACTTTAATCTTAAGTGATAGATACTATTCTATATATACGATCTTATCTATAGAGAGAGAGCGATTATACTTCTTAATCTCTATATTCTAAGTAAATATTTAAGCGTATAATTAAGTAGCTAAGACTATAAAAGAGATATATTAAAAAGACGTCGAAATACTTATAAGATATAATACTTTACAACCGTTATTCTTTTATTGATAACTACTTCGCTATTAATATATATTAACTATAATACTTCGATATTCTATACTTCTTAATAATTAAGAGAACTTATAGACTATCTACTTAAATAATAAATTAAATATATTAAAACTATAAAGATAGAGAATAAGATAAATAAGCTTCTTAATACTCGCTTTTAGGCGATCTCTAGTTATATTAATCTAAGATATATTAAGTCTCTAAGTAAGAAGATATAGTAAATAGAAGAGAATAATTAAACTCTATAGAGGATAATAATAATTATCTTTATATCGATCTTAATTAAGTTAAATTCGAATACGCTATATATAGATCGCGTTATTCTTAATCTTATTATATTAATAAGATATCGTTCTTATAATAATAATATTATTCGATATCTACTCGCGGCCCTAGCTCGAATTAATCTACTAAAAGAGATTTTTCGAGTATATAGATCTCTAGATAAAATGACGAATAAAGGTTATTTTAACTTCTTAAAGTTTTATAGTATTAGTTACTTACTCGAAATAATATAATTATTTAATCTACTCGATAAATTAACTACTTAAATAAGAGAAAAGATATATATTAAATTCTTTAAAAAGTATTACGAATTAATAAATAAGTATAATAACTATATTAAATAGATTATATATTATAATATCGTATATATTAGAAGATAATTACAATATATAATCTTATTAAGTATTAAGATATAGAAGTATTATTATCTATAATTAAGAGATTATAAAAAAAAGAGAAGAAGATTAAGATAAAAACTTCTTTTAGATCTTTATATCTAAGGTTAGTAGGCGAATAATAAGAAGCGTAATATTATAAGATAGATAAATTATTATAATAGTCGTTATTAATAATTAATAGAGGCTATTACTAAATAATTAAAGTTAAATACTTTTCTCGAAGCTCTAGTTGCCTTTATTCGAATAGATTAAATAAAATTAAGAAAAATATTATCTATTTAAGAGAGATAATAATATTAATATATATAAGGCGAACTATAAATAAGTATACTCGATATTCGATTTACATTTATTTTAATATTCGATATTAAAAGACTTTTAAAGAGAATTCTCTAGATATAGCTTATTTATTTAAAGACGTCGTTATCTATAAATCTATTAATTAACTCTTTCGAAAAAGATAGCGTAGAGATTACGCTTAAATTTATAAATATAATTAATAGACCTTTAATATTAATAAGATTCTTTTAAGAAAATTAATAAGAAAAGTATTAGTTATAATAAAAGTGATAGATCTAGCTCGTAGAGATTTTAGATAAAGATCGACTTATCTATAGAGTATTTTTATAAAGATATTTAAGTATCGATATAATAAATAAGTTTAGAAATATTATAATATAGTAAAAGTAGAAAGAGCGTAGCTATTAATAGCGCGGAATTTAAGAACTCTCAAAAAATAACGATTCTATAGCCTCGTAAAGATCGAGAGAAGTATATATATTATACTCGCGTTAATAAAAGATAAAAAATTTTATTATATTAATAGCTTTATCGACTTTAATTAATATAATAATATTTATAATTCGAATTTTCTAAATAAGAGTTATAGAGTAGTAAAGGAGATTAATATACGCTATACTATAAGATAATAGAGATATTAAAAATCTAAATTTTAAAATATTAGAAATAAGATTAAATATATAATAAGTAAAATCGATTCTAGTTACTCTTCTTAACTCGAATATCTTTCTCAATCTAAATACCCTTCTTAATTCGAATACTCTTCTCGACTTAAATAACTTTTAAACTATCTTTAAAGTTCGCTAAGCGAAGAGAAATTTTATAATTATAGAATATATACGTAAATATCGTAATTAGAAAGAGAAGAGAGAGCGAGCTCTTTTCTAATTAGAGAGATATTAATACGCTTTAAAAAGTATTTAGCTAAGTATTTTAACGCCGAAGACTACTATTAAATTAATTCGCGACTTCTTATAACTTAAAGAACGTTATTACTTATAATAAGGGCTATTATCTAAAGTTTCTCTAAGTTATTAATAGTCTATATAACAATATTAGAATTAAGATACATTATTTTAAAAATACGATAAATTAGAAGAAAGTCTTAATATAAGTTATTATAGAGGATATAAGACGATAAGAGTTATTAATAGTCTATACGATAATATTAGAACTAAGATACGTTATTCTAAAAAATACGATAAATTAGAAGAAAGTCTTAATATAAACTATTATAGAGGGTATAAGACGGCGAGAGTTATTAATAGTCTATATGATAATATTAGAACTAAGATATATTATCTTAAAAATATAATAAATTAGAAGAAAGCCTTAATGTAAGATATTATAGGAGGAGATTTATATATACTACTACTCGCTATATTCTTATATATATAATTATTTAAAAGTCGAAACTTCTAACTTAAGAAAGTCGATTTCGATTTTATAAGAAAGATATCTAATACTTTAATAAGTATTAACACGTATAAATTTCGAAGGAATTTAGATATTAAGAGAAGAGGTTAGTAGAGTTAAGATCGAATAATAGAGATATAAATATATATTATCGATCTTTATATATATTATATTAACTTTAACGCGATTATAGCGATAGAGAAGTATACTAGCGACGATTTTTCTTCTTAGATAATTAGCGCTTATAAGATATATTATAAACGATAATACTCTTATCTTTAGTAGAAAAGATAGATTACTTAATATAGTAATATAAATTTATATATATAGATTTAATATCTAGCGATAGTATTATTAAGTTAAGTCGAACTAAGCTTATAATATAACTAAGTTAAGTTAAATCTAACTTATAAAGTTAAATTAATATCGCGAATTATAAAAATAATAAAATATTAGTATAAGACGATTATTATTTAAAATATTTTAATTATATATACTAGAAAAATCATCTAAATAATATATAGTAATTATTAAACTAGCGGATATTATTCGAATAATATATAGTAATTACTAAATTAATAAATATTATTTAAATAGTATATAGTAATTACTAAATCGGCGAATAGCATTTTAATAATAAATAGTAATTACTAAATCGGCGAATAGCGTGTAAAAAGTAAATTATAGTTACTAATTAGACGGAATTTAGGCGAATTTTAATTAGATTTACTAATTCGACGAATTTTATAATTTTCGCGATTAACGCGCGATTAGCAATTTCAAATTTTATAGAAACTTTTTTTTTTTTTTTTTATATATATAAAATATATATTTTTTTTTTTTTTTTTTTTTTTTATATTTTTTTTTTTTTTTTTTATTTTTTATTTTTTTTTTATTTTTTTATTTAATTTTTTTTTTTTTTTTATTAAAATTTTTTTTTTTTTTTAATTAATTTATTTTTTTTTTTTTTTTTTTTTATTTTTTTTTTTTTTTTTTTTTTTTTTTTTTTTTTTTTTTTAATAATTTTTTTTTTTTTTTTAAAAAAATTTTTTTTTAAAAAAAAAAAAAAAATATTATTTTTTTTTTTTTTTATATTTTTTTTAAATTTTTTTTTTTAAATAATTTTTAAAAAAAAAATATTTTTTTTTTTTTTTTTTTTTTTTTAAATTTTTTTTGAGTTTAATTTTTTTATTTTTTTTTTACTCTTATAAATATAATATTCTCTAAGTATTTAGCATCGAATAAGATTCTCGATAAGTCGTCGATAGCTTTATTTCGAGAGCCTAGATAGTATTTTTTTTTTTTTTTTTTTTTTTTTTTTTTTTTTTTTTTTTTTTTTTTTTTTTTTTTTTTTTTTTTTTTTTTTTTTTTTTTTTTTTTTTTTTTTTTTTTTTTATTTTTTTTTTTTAATAAAAAAAAAATTTTTTAAAAAAATTTTTTTTTTTTTTTTTTTTTTTTTTTTAATTAAATTTTATTTTTAAAAAATAAAATTTTATAATATTTTTTTCATAAAAAAATATTAATATATAAAAAATTTAACTTAAGTTAATATTATATATACTTATTCTTATAATATATTTAATATATAGAATTTTAAAGAATAGCTATTCTACTTAAGTTTACCGCTATTTTATCTTTTCTATAAGTCTAAAAAGAGATCTTATAATTTCCGCGAAGTTCTTTATCTACCGACGCGTAATATCGATAGTTTCTAAGAAACCTCGAACTTTTAATTAATCTAAAGAAATAAACTACTTAGCTACTTTAATAATCTATTCTTTAAAAATATAAATATATTTTTTAATAATATAAATTATATTAAAGGCCTTAATTAATAATATAAATAATTATAATTTCTTAAAGAATAAGAGTAACTTAATTTACTCGACTCTAGAAAAGAAGTAATACTATAGAAAGAAAAATAGATTCTTAAAGTCGTAGAAATTATTAAAGAAGTCATCTATATAAAATATAAAAGGCGATAAAATCTTAAAATCTAATAAATATAGTAAGGAAGATTTCGAAGAAATAGAATTAAATACTCTATAAGCTAGCTTTATTATAATAAAGTCTATAAATTATAATCTCTATTATATTCTTATAGACTATATCTAATTAATATCTAAAATAATAAAAATAAAGTAATATCTATTATTAGAATATAGAGATATTATAAGATATATATACTTTAAATTAGTTAAGAATAAATATTTATAACGTAAATTAGATAGATAATTATAAACTTTCGAGCTTAGCTTAAGATAAGCTCTTAAAAAAAGCTTTATAATATAAGAATAATCGAAAGTTATTTAGAGCTCGTTAGTAGATTTTAGATCCTCGACTTTATCTATTATAATAGCCCGTATATTTTATAAAGATAGATATTTATTCGCAGGTTTAGTAAATTCGTAGATATTACCTTTAAGGTCGTCTTAAACGAGCTTTCTTAGCTATTACTTCGTATAAATAAGCTAGCGTTTCTAAGATTTCGAGAAAATAGACTTCGTATTAGATATAATATATACTCGATATATAATAAGATTCATATAAGATAGATCTCTTAGATCTTCTCTATTAAGATATTTATATTAATATAATAATCGTAATACTTATAGTCTCTACTCTACTATAATAATAAGCGATTTAAGAACTAATTTTAATTCTAGTTTATTAATTTATTCTTTAAGTTCTAGTAATAAGAAATACTATAAAAAACTTCGGCGAATTATTTTTCTAGTAGAAAATACTTACTTAAGAGATATCTATAGAAATAATAATATTAGCGTTTTCGAAATATTAAAGACTTTAATAAACTAATCTAAAAAGCTTATAATAGTTATTTACTTTAATAAAAAAAAAGAATTAAGAGCTTTAAAGATAATAATAAAGATACTTAAGAGGCTTAAATCTTTAAGATAAACTTTTATAAACTTTAGTAATTTAATATTTTACTTAAGATAGACTTAATTTACTAAAAATCTTAACGCTTAATCTCTTTAATATCTAATAAGTTATCCTTAAAATTAAAAAAACTATTAAATTCTAAAGAATTAATTTTCTTAAAGAAAGCCTTTAACTTATTCTACTTAATAGCCTTCGAAATAATTATAGCGAACTTAGAATATATTAACAAATTATAATCTTTATAGAAAATTATTTCCAAACCCATAATTCTTCGAACTTCCTCGTCTTCCGATCTATCTCCTAGGAAAATAATAGAAAAGCGAATCGAAATAAAAGTATTTATAGTTTAAAGCTATAGAATTCCGAGAATTAGACTAAGATATTTAGATCTTTCTAATTTCGTAATGAATACAACTTTCGAAGTTATAAAGTATCGAATATTTCTTTAAATTCCTTTTATATTAATTATAAGCTATATCTAATATTCTAGTATAATATTATAATAATCTGCTATATATATGAAAAGATCTTTAAATCTAATCTTCGAAAGTAGATAGAGATATAGATCTAGAAGGTATATTAGTTTAGAAGATATTACATTTATATCGAAATCTTAATTTATCTAAATATAAGATTTCTCGAGACTAACGTCGAATCTATTCTATTTCCTTATAATAATAGAAATACGAAACGTCTTATTTACATCTATAAGAGAGCTTAGAAAGCGTATATACTTCTTAGCTTTTATAGTAAAAATATTAATCTAAAATACGAATACTAATATAGTAGAGTTTTCTAAAGTCTATTAAGAAGGCTAAGATATAGATACTTATAGTACTAATATAAAAGAAAATATTAATATAAATTAATAGACTTATAGATATCCTAAAGATAATATAGATATCTATGAAATTTATTAGATAAAAGTAGATTAAAAGCTAATTAAAGAAGCTTGCGTAGCATCCGCAGTAGACTTTAAAGTTTATTTCTTAAAAATCTAAATATAAAAACGCTTTAACTTCTTATATATAGTAGATAACTATATTATAAAATTCATTATACTCATATTAACTTTAATACTCTTAAGTATATATTAAATTAATATAAGAGAATTATATTCTAATCTATTAAATAAGTCTATTAAAGGCTAAGATTCTACTTTCTTATTAACTCGCTTCTTACTCTTATATTTAAGATACTCTTCTTTCAAAATAGCTTAAAATAGATATAGTTAATTCTAGAAAGAAGATCTTTAATCTATAGCTATCGAAGGCTACTATAAATCTACTTAAATAAAAACTTATAGCGAGTAGAAAGAAGTATCGAAATTTAGATTAATATTAAACTACTTTTACTAATACTAAGATATCTAAAACTACTATAATATAAATTACTATAATTAAATAAATACTAATTAAAGCCTCTTAGATTGCTTTTTTTATTATCGCTAAGATATCGATACTAGTACTAATACTTCTTTTATATAAGCTCGCTTATTAGATTCTAATCCTTCACCGAGAAAAGCTTTAGCGATTTTTACATTAGCGAAACGAGATCGATTTAGCCTTATTACTTCAAACTACACTAAATTAAAATAAGATAAAATATAAGAATTTATAGAGCTTAAAGGCGTTACTTAACTCGATCTAGTAGAAGAAGAAGAAGAAGAAGCTATAGAAGACTTCGGCGAAGAAATAATTTCGTAAGATTTAGAAGATTCATTAAACTCCTCAAATCTAACGAAAGCAAAGTTTAATTATAGATTATTCTCGAAAATAAGTATTCTTAGATATAACTATTTCTAAGTAGATAGTAAAGTATTCTTATAATAAGAAGAGATATAATTCTTAATATCACACTTAATATATAGCTAACTATCTTTTCTATAAGACTAATAAATTATATTATTAATATAAGAGTTTTTCGAAGTACTATAATCGAGTATATCTTTTAAAATAAACTAATAATTATAAAAGCGACTATTAGCTATAGAATTCGAGAGTTCGCTTCTACTAACGTTTTCTTTATTAAAATTCTAAGCTAAGATCGAAGTCGAAGCTAAAGTAAAAGTCGAAACTTCGTATAAAGAATAATAATACTCTAGAGATTAAAATTATATAAAATATTAAGATCTTATAAAAGTCTCTAATAGCTACTTCGATGAATTCGTATAAAAAAACTAAGATTAATAATATAAGGGCCTTAAAGCTTTAGTAGCTTAATAAAAAGCAAGTAAGAAAATCATCTACTACTTTAATAAGTTTCGTTTTATAAGAGATTTATAGAACTATAGCTAGTCGAATCTCGATTCTTTATTTAAAAACTTCTAGATTTCGATGTTAATATATTATACTTCTTCTATAAGATTATAAATCATATATAAAGATCTATTAGAAGATACTATACCTCTTATTACTTTCTTTTAAATCTCTTAATTATTTAATTCTCTAATAAATATATAGAGAATAATATCGAGTATAGTAGATTTAAGAAGACTAAAGATAGTATTAGAAATAGTAGCGAGTCTATTCTTAATCTTAACTCTCTATATTAAGTTAATAATACGCTTAAAATAAAAAGTAAGAAATTCTTTAAAACGTTAATATAGATTTATAATCTCGATATCGATAAAGATCGCACTTACTTCTATAGCTTTTAAGAAAAACTTCTTATAAAATATAGTTTAAAACTACTAGATTATTTATTAAAAACTAAAATACTCTACTTTAATAAAAAGTCGAATAGCTTTTAAGTAACTTTCTAATTACTCGAAAGCATCGTCGATAAGAAATATATCGAGATATTTCAGATACTTAACTAGAGAGAAACGATCTTCTTTATCTTAATAATTCTTTATATTAAAATTAAACTTTCGAAGTTACTTTAATACTAATATATTAGTAATCTTAGAGAAATTATTATATATAGTAAATATAGAGCGAGATATAATTGCTTTTATAATATTGCTAGAAAGAGTATTAAACTATATAAGAGCTTTAGACTAATTTAAAGAAGATATACTTCGATAAAATTCTAATAATAAGACTATAAAATTTGTAAAACTATTATTAAGAGGAATTCTTAAGAAATTTAAGACGTTAAGGCGATAGTAATAAGCTAATTTCTCGAGAAGATTTCTAATACTCGCTAGAATAATTTTTTTTTTTTTTTTTTTTTTTATAATTAAAATTTTTTTTTATTAATAATAAAAAAAAAAAAATTATTTTTTTTTTTTTTTTTTTTTTTTTTTTTTTTTTTTTTTTTTTTTTTTTTTTTAATAATTTTTTTATTTTTTTTTTTTTTTTTTTTTTTTAAAATTTTTTTTTTTTTTTTTTTTTTTTTATTTTTATTTTTAATATTTTTTATTTTAATAAAAAAAAAAAAAAAAAAAAAAAAAAATATAGTTTTATTAAATAAATTTTTAAAAAAAATATAAAAAAAATAAAAAAAAATTTTTTTTTTTTTTTTAATAAAAAAAAATTATAAATTAAAATTAAAAAAAAAAAAAAAAAAAAATTTATTTTTGTGGGGGGGGGGGGGGTTTTTTTTTTATGGGGGTGGTTTTTTATTTTTTTTTAAGTTTTTTAAAAAAAAATTTTATAAAAAAAAGAGAAAAAAAACGCCCCCGCAGGAAGCCCCTTCCGACTACTGTACGGGCAATATTGGCCATTATCGTTATCAGGCGGGTCTTCTTCCGGTGGGGCGGTTATCCGACATCTTGGCGCAGGAGGCCTTGGCGTCCGGAATGTTTCAGTGCCGACTCCTTTCAGCCCTACGTAATGAATAATCCAGTGCGTCATTTCACTTGAGCTCAAATACTCGTACTCGAACCACCACCAGGCCATGACCTCCGATTGACGTTGGGAAATCATGACCATGGATGCTGCACCTGATTATCAGCATCAGCCTCCACCAGCTGAAGCGGCCAGTGCTGAGGCCCGGCTGAAAGGTCACCTTGGGCATCTCACCACAGGAGAAGAGTCGGCATTTGAGGAGTTCAGGAAGCTGGCCGCAAAAGAAGGCCTCTATACTCCTGCTACCGACGTTAAGAAAGCCAGTCATGACGATGGTACCCTCATGTATGCATTTCACATACCTCTACTGGCCCACCGCTAATCCTTCTCCAGCCGCTACCTACGAGCTCGAAAGTTCGTCCCTCAAGAGGCCTTTGCCCAGTTCAAAGACACAGAGATATGGCGCAAGGATAACGACTTGGACGCTCTTTATGAGAAAATAGATATCCATGACTATCAGGAGGCTAGGAGTGTCGTGAGCTAGAGAGGCTCTTCGAGATGAGTTGCACGGAACGCTGATTCTCAAAGTACCCACAATGGACTGGTCGCCGAGACAGACGTGGCATTCCCGTCTATCTCTACGAAGTTGGCAAGCTAGATTCCAAAAAGATGATAGCATACTCCTCCTCCACCTCCAAATCCAAGGAAAAAGGTCCCTCGCCTTCGAGGATGCTCCGGCTTTTCGCGTTGTATGAGAACCTCACTCGGTTTGTCATGCCCCTATGCTCTGCGGTACCCGGAAGACCCAACCCTGAAACACCCGTCGACCAGTCGAACAACATTGTCGATATTTCACATGTAGGACTTAAGCAATTCTGGAATCTGAAGAGTCATATGCAGGACGCAAGCACGCTGGCTACGGCTCATTACCCCGAAACATTGGATCGAATATTCGTGAGTTGCTACCCGACATGCCACTGAATGGTGTGTGCTGACTAGACTCCCCAGATTATCGGTGCACCCTCATTCTTCCCAACTGTCTGGGGTTGGATTAAGAAATGGTTCGACCCTATTACTACCTCCAAAATATTCATCCTCTCTCACAAACAAGTCCTACCTACTTTAATATCCTTCATCGATATCGCAAACATACCCATGAAGTACGGCGGGGAATTGGACTTTGAATGCGGGAAAACACCAGTTTTAGACCAACAAGTTAGAGACTGTCTCAGCATAGCAGCAGGCTCAGATGCAGAAAGATTATTTCTCTCAGCACCGGTCAGATGGATCGATGCTGGAGACGACGAGATGACAGCCTTGGGCGTGGGAAGCATCGACGGGAAACAAAGGAAGGAGGCCGTCGCAACGCTGCACTCTCTTGCTGTTCGCGTTGCCACAAGTTCGAGCAGACATACACAGCGTCAGGGAACCGAGACTGTGGGTGCGCCCGCAAGTCGGCCATTCACACATCACAATCAAACAGCACTACCCGGTCGCCCTGCCTCCAAAGGCCAGGCGACGCCCTCAAGCCAACCTACGGGTATCCAACCTGCCCCGAACGCAGATCTCAGCGTTGCATCTCTACACGATCAACCAGTCCCCGCAGGTGGCGTTCTGCAACATCACCTTCAGAATGGAGGACCGCCAGAAAAAATCAGCATGCCTACACCTCCTGCTCAGATGGAGCGCACAAAGACCGATTTCTTCACACCTCCTAGCGATCCTTCAGAAATTAAGACTCTCGAATAAACAAGATACTCTTTGTGGCGCTTGGATCTTGAGATAAGGGTGTAGCACCACCAGGGGCTTAACATACGAAATTGCCATCACACCAAAGTCCTGTAAGCGCAGCTCACTAGTGGAAAAACAAGACCCGCGCAGTCTCGAGAAAACTTCCAGCCGCCTCCGAGTTTTCTCGAATGTGATACAACGAAGTAACCTTTGTGTCGCCAGGAACAAAACGACATACAGACCGCTAAATAGCCATGATAGTCTCAGACGCAAGCTTCTACGGCGGGTCCACCCTCAAAGCATGCCGCCTGGAGGTCTGTTATTCAGCAATTTTTCATCAAGAAGAGAGTTTAGTCATGGAGCACGTTGCGCGATGTTAGCGAAAGTATTTTCTCGGTTGCAAAATGTGCTGCGACCCATGACTAGATACCAGAAAGCAAAAGCATTTAGAGAACAACATTCGTGATATCAGTCCAACAAGGTCTCAGCGTTGATGGGTTCAATGTCATGATCCGTTGCCCCTCTCTTTTTGATGCGAGATTGTGCATTCTCAACTCGTCCATTCATGCGTGCAGCACCTGTCTCATGTCAAGTTGGCCCGCGTTAAACTCGGACGACTTGAAAGACGTGAAACCCATTCAAACTTCAAAGCCATCATTGGAGTCAGCCATGGTAGCTCTCTAGAATTAGACCGCTGGCAGTACCGTGAGTGTGTGTCGCAAAGCTTAGCTATCCTCGTCTAGATTGTTTTGTAGGCTAATAGTACTGTCGTATATGCCAAGGTATGAGATGGTTCCCATACGCTGCAGCTTGCTTCCACGGAGCTGTATTCTTGCTTGCTCTGTGCTTAGCTCCCATCTTTCCGCATCTCCTCTGACTCGTCTCAAGATTTTGGACACTTATTGCTACTTGCAATTGAACAGCAAGACCCTCACACTGAGACTATTTGATCTGATCACTTGCTGTTGCTTTGAACAACAGGTATGAAGTACAATCATTATAGGAGATAGCATCAGCCCGATGAAACAAGAGGACCTTCACAATTAGCATAGATTCAAGTTCGGTAAAGGCCATTTTAAAACCTTTTCACACTCTGTACGCCCATAATTCATGGCGCCTCGGCGACCTTGGGTGCAGTGCTGTGTCAATGGATCGTTAGCTTCAACTTCCACTTGGAGTGTTGGCTTGAAGAATGCCGTAGGCTGGTTTCTCCGCGTGTTCTGGTATCCTAGACGGCGAGATGAAATACCATTGCCCACTCTTCTGGGTCCAGGTTATCACATCGTCCCGAGCAAGAAGATGAGTATCTCAATAGCGCCAAGGTTCTTGCAAAGGTTTTAAGAGACAGTTTCATGATGGGGTAGGTCGCCAGGAGCTCGAAGTCTTTTGACCGAGATTGTACAACTTTGCTCTCTTAAAAAATTCTACACTCGCGTTGAAGCATTTCAGCAAATCAAAGAATCTGGCTGTTGTTGCAATTTGACCTTGCTAGGGTAACATTTGGACGATTACTTTCTCACATTTTTTTATGTTTCTTTCCAGTGTTAAGGACTGAGGCTGGGATGCTGACTATCACTAGTTATGATTTTTATTTTTAGGGTCTGATCTATGTACAAGACGGAAGATAAGGAAGAAAGTACAAATAGATGCCTGAGATTTCTTAAGGGATGAGACAAAATAAAAAAGAACATCACATAAATACTCGCTCAACGAAGATCCTGGCGAAAATCTCAGCAATGCTTGACATTACGGGCCGACTTCACCCCGTGACATGCACAGGTAAAGAAGCTGTGCATGATAGACCTGAATTGCAGAGAGAGCAAGCAGGAAGTTTCTGTTCACTGGATTATGGTAGTCGTTACAGGAGTAAGCATGGCAGATCGGTCTGTAAATGGAGGTATGGTGCTGGCGAAAGTAAGCTGTTTTGAAGAGCCGTCATCCAGTCTGGGAGCTATGGATGCTGGGTACCCACAAGTAAGCCACCTTGACGGTAGTGACCCCTACGCAATCATCTTGAGGTGTGTCGTCCCACGGTCCTCGAAGAGATGCCTCAACCATACCGAATCCACAGGTGAAGCTGGAAATGTTGACCGTGCCTCCCAACGCCTTGTCACCCCGGTATAATCATCCATCAGCGATCGCCGAAAGTGCACTTGTTCAAGCACGCACGGTGAAGCAAGTCGTGACCCTATTGAGAGAATCCTGGAGGCACCTGCACTTGAAGGTGCTTCTATTCCAGACCATTCAAAAAGCTAGCGACGAGCCTTGTAGTGCTCAAAGGTACACTTAGCAGCGAAAGGAGTTTGGTTGCAGCTTGTCATTCTTACACGGCCACCTGTACCCTGGAGGCTCAACATCAGCGCTCAAGATGTCACAGCACATGGACCCGTCTAACTTGCGACGCTTTCGGTCGATTATTTGGTTTCTAGTGTTGCTTAGCTAGACGGGTTGCGTAGTTGCGATTTCTCCAACTGAAGTATTGAGGGGGTGGCGGTAGGGGTCGAGAGGAGTTCCATTCTCCCAATTTGTTCATTTTCTCTTGGAGCTCCATATTGAAGCGCCGAAGGAGCCCAGAGAGGTAGGGGTGGCATGTATCGAGAGCCGTGTCTTAGCCATTAAGATTGACGACGGGCGTGGGAGTCCACTCGTGTCAGAAAGTTCTGTACCGCCGGTGCGACCGACGCGTATTTAGACGATATTCGAAGCTAAGTCTTTAGAGAATCTAAATAATATATTAAATTTCTAAAGTTTAATTACTTATATATTCTAGAAGTTAACTATTTAATAAATCTCTTTTACTTATTAAATTATCGCTAAATCTATTAATATCTCTATATTATTAAATAACTTATTTCTAAGATTTATAAGTAAAAAGTATTCGAATATAGTCTAATATTAATATTAGATATTCGCTCATTTTTTTAAATTATAAGATAATTAATAATCGCGTTAAAGCTTAAATTAACTACGAGCTAAATCTTAACTTAAGAATTATTTATTATCTATATCTCTTTCTAGTTCTAGAATAAACGATTAAAATAGACGATAGCGTTTTATTTTTATAATATTTTATCATAATTTCAACCGGCATTTCTTCTCCAGACTTGCGCTAGGCTTTATTCGGGCTAGCTTCTTAACGGCTTAGTACTCTAATAACTTCGATATATATGTTACTTAGCAATCTTTATAGTTAATATTTTATTTATATAATACCACTAATATTATTATTCGATATACGATTCATTTTCTGATATAATATTAACTATTTAATATAGTTGTGAGCTAAGCTATTGTTGCCTGCCTGCTCCTGCCTGCCTATCTGCTCTGCCCTGGATCTCTAATACCGAAATATCACTACTTAATCGCCTTGTTGTAGAGGAGATATTCGGACGATTCCCTATCTGCCTGCCTGCCTGCCTGCTTTGCTCTGCGGAGATCTCTCGAATATCGACTACTCAATCGCCTTGTTGTGGAGGAGATATCCGAACGATTCCCTACCTGCCTGCCTGCCTGCCTGCCCTATTCTGCGGGGATCTCTCGAATATCGACTACTTAATCGCCTTATTGTGGAGGAGATATCCGGATAATTCCCTACCTGCCTGCCTGCCTGCCTATCCTATCCTGCGAGGATCTCTCGAATATCGATTATTTAATCGCCTTGTTGTGGAGAAGATATTCGGACGATTCCCTACCTGCCTGCCTACCCTGTCTCTGTGAGGAGATATTTCGACTATCTCTCGCTTGCCTTATCTGTTATCTACCTGCATTAGTAGAGAGATTCTCTATCTATCTATCTACCCTACCTCTGCGGAGAGATATTTCGACTATCTCTCGCTTACCTTACCTATTACCTACCTATATTAGTAGAGAGATTCTCTATCTATCTATCTACTCAGCCTCTACGAGGAGATATTTCGACTATCTCTCGCTTATCTTATTTATTATCTATCTACATTAATAGAGAGATCTCTATCTAATTCGTTATGAACTCGAATTAAGAAGAAACTCGTTCTAAATCGTTATTAACGATTTAGTATTATTAGGCCTAGATTTATAATCTTAATACTATTATTTAGAATCTTAATATAATTATAATACGACTTCGAGAGTTACGAGACCTTTATCGTTTTAATATAAAGACTCTTACTACTACGAATACGAAATTATAGAACTAAAATTTAGATCTTAATTATTAAAGAAGAAATAATTACTTTAATAGAGTCTCTAAATTTCGATATAGATAAATAATTAATTAAATTAGAAGTTACTAAGACGGGAATATCTATTTCTACTATTCTTATTATCGGAAATAATAAGAAATACTCTAATATACTCTACTTCTATAGTAAAAAAGAGAAGTAAGACGAGTAGCGATTTCATCTGAACTTTAAGTTTCGATAAAGTATCGTATTATTTTCTAGTAAAAAGATAAAATAAATTATATTCGAGACTACTATAAGTTAATTATATTCGATATACTTAAGATACGAGTAAATTTACTAAGCGAGAATCTCTATAATACTATAAAAGAGATAATTTTAGAGCTTTATAGTATATTTAATAATTACGATAAGCTAATAAAGAATAATATCTTACTCTATAACTCGGCGTTTATTATAAAAAAGAAGAAGATATTTAACGAGTTCTATACTCGATTTTCAGCTATTATTACGCTATTAGACTATAGCGAAAGTTATAAGATCGCTATACTACGAAGACTTATTACTCTTAAGCTTTAATTATAAATTATCGATATCTTATTATCTTTCTTTCGCTTAGTTATTAAGTATTTACGAAAGACTAATTAAGATCTCTATTAATTAAAGACTATATATATAAATATAAAAGAGATTAATAAATAGAAGTTTAAATTAAGCTTATAGCGATTACTTTATTTAAAATAGCTAAAGAATTAGTTAAAGAAAGAAGATTAATATTTTAAATATCTTAATTATAGTTATCGATTTAATTAGACTAAGATATATATAATCTTAAAGATATTATCGTTTAAAGAGATAAAGGCTATTATAATTAAGAAATAGACTATAGAGAAGACTATAAAGAAGTAATAACGATATAGATCTTATCTATAGTAGTAGTAATAAATTTCTTCTTCTTTTTCTAACTAGTAATAATCGTTTCGCCTAGCCGCATACGGCTAGCGCATTTAAATTAGTTTCGATTCGATAAATTATCGAACTTTGCGTTTTTAAACGAATTGACCTTATTCGATTTCGATTTTTTTTTCCCCTTTTTTCGGCAATACGCTAAAACTACGAATCTACTATACTATCTCTCAGCACCCTATACTATTACTTTAAGTATCTTCTCGAGCTATTATCTTATATTAATACCTCTATTATCTATATTCGTAAATCTACTATATAAGATTTAGCTTAATACTACGATCGAATACTAAGAGTATCTACGAGAAAAAGTTTAAAGTTATTATTTTAGAGGGTAGTAAATATACTTTAGATTATAAAGGCTAGTATATTATAAATTATAACGATCGTCTCGCTATTATTACCTCGTCGTCGCTATAATTTAAATTATAGAGATATAACTATTTAAGAAAAGAGTAATATTATAGTTTTAATCGATATTTCTTCTCTAGACTTACGCTAGACTTTATTCGAGCTAGCTTCTTAGCGACTTAATACTCTAATAACTTCGATATATATATTACTTAGTAACCTTTATAGTTAATATTTTATTTATATAATATTATTAATATTATTATTCGATATACGATTTATTTTCTAATATATTTAGGAGAGTTATAATATAGTATAAATAATTAGAAATAACTAAGTATTAGAGAATTATACTATTAAATTCGACGCTTATATAAAGTAGTTACTTATTTTAATTAATAATAATATATTCTATAAGAATAAGTATAAAAAAAAAAAAAAAAAAAAAAAAAAAAAAAAAAAAAAAAAAAAAAAAAAAAAAAAAAAAAAGAAAAAAAAAGAAATTTGAGGTTTTAAAAAAAAAAAAAAATAAAAAAAAATATTTTAAAAAAAAAGTATAAATATTAAAAAAGATTAGTAATAGATAGAGAATTAGTAGAGATATTAATTAGCTAAAATAATATATTCTATTCTACTATAATAAAATAATCTATTTTTATTCTTAAAATTATTATTTTATTCTTATTATTATTCGCGAATCTTATTTATTTAATTATATTATCTCGAATATTTATAATATTATTTAAAGCTTCTACTATAGCGTAATATACTTTTTAATATTAATCTTTCTTTAATTCTATTATTTAATAATATTAGTCTTTTTCTAATAATTTAAGTTACTTTTACTTTCTTAATATATAAAGTATTTTTATACTTTTAATAAGTTAGCTTTAATAGTTTATTTATTATCGACGATATTCTTTCTAATAAAAAAAGAATAAAGCTATTAAATTTAGTATATACTATTACTTTTTTAATAACTTATAAAGATATTTACTCGAAGATTTAATTTATAAATAAGTAATTTAAAGATACTTAATATTAGTTATAAGATAAATATTATCTATAGATAATAATATTTATCGATATTATATTTACGCTATTAAATCTATTTTTATAACTCGCTAACTCGAGATTATCTCTTTTTTAATTAAATAATTAATTTAAAAGTACTTAATATTAATTAGAAGATAAATATTATCTATAAATAATAATACTTATTAATATCGTATTTACGTTATCGAATCTATTTTCGTAATCTATTAACTTTTAATTATCTCTTTTTTAATTAAATAAATAATTTAGAGATATTTAATATTAATTAGAAGACGAATATTATTTATAAATAATAATACTTATTAATATCGTATTTACGCTATTAAATTTATTTTTATAACTCGCTAACTTTTAATTATCTCTTTTTCGATTAAATAAGTAATTTAAAGATATTTAATATTAATTAGAAAATAAATATTATCTATAAATAATAATACTTATCTACTAAGAATCTCGTTTATATTAATATATATTTAGAAAAAATTAGATATTTAAACTCTTCGAACTAGTTATAATTTTCGACTTTTTAATTAATAAACTTAATTCTAATTTTTAAAATCTTTAATAGCTTAATACTCTCTAAGAATTCTATTATTTAAGAATTAATTCGACTAAAGTCGATATTATTTTCGAAAGAAATATTAAGCTTTTAAGAAATTCTTAGTCGTTAATAATAATTAACTTAACTCTATCTTTAAATTTTTTATTAATAACTTACTTCGTTTATCTCTAATAATTTATTATAAAAAACTTCTCGCTTATTAATTATAGATAAGCGTCTTAGACTTTTTATACTTAGTCGTTAGCGTTAATAATAAATCTTTTATATTTAGTCGTTAGTAACGACTAATTTAACTCTATTATTAAACTCTTTATTAATAATTTACTTTATCTATCTCTAGAAGAGCGTTTTAAATCTCTTATACTTAGCTATTAGCGTTAATATTAGAAAAGAAACTTAAGAATTCTAAGTAAGAGAACTCTAGATTACTTAACTTATATACGTTTAACGTATACTTAATAAAGTCTTAGCGAAGTCTTAGCAAATAAGCTTAAGTAAGCGATTTCTCTCGAGTTTTCTTTACTTTTTTAAGAATTAGTTTTACTATTAGATCGATATATAAATATATTTATTTTTCTAATTTTATATTACTATATAATTTTAAAGCTCTTTAAATTTAATAATTCTAATTCTTTAACTCTTCTAAGAGATAGCGATTTAAAATTAATATAGTAATTACTATTAGAGTATAATCTTAATATTTATAAAACGATTTATTATTAGCTAATATAATATTAAATTAAAATATTATTATAATATTATTAGATATATTAGAATATATTATAAACTTTAATAAAGAGATCTTTTTATTAGTTATAGATAATAATTTAATAAAAAAATAATAAGTAGTAATAATAATAACGATATTACTATTAATAGTTAAAAGAGTATCTTTAATAATAAATAAGATATTAACGAATAGATTAATGAATTTATTTATATTCTAAACGATAGAGTAGAGTATATTACTTATTACTAAGACGCGCTTATATAAGAATATTATCTTTAATCTTTAAAAGCGAAGATTAATTCGCTTAAATAAGATAAAATATTTATAGATTATAATCGTAATAGCGATAATAATAGATCGAGATTATTAGCGATTTTAGAAATAAAGAGAATTATAAATAATATTAATTTTAAATATAATAATATTATCTAATAGCCTCGAAAAATAATTCGATTAAAGAAATTATTAATTTATTATAAAAAGAGTATTTAAGAGTATCGAGCTTTAATATAAAAGATAAATAAGATATTTCGCTTAATCTCGAAAAATTTTCTTATAAAAAAGAATAAGATTCTTTAAATTTATTAATCTTTTAATAATAATTAGAAAGAATTATAGACTAATAAGAAAGATAGATTTTCGAATTATAACTATATATAATAAAAGTTTATTAATTTTTTATTAAATTAAATTAAAGATTTAATAAATCTTAGACTTAACGTCGTCTAAGTATATATAAATATTAATTAAAAATAAAATTAAACTATATATTAATTCGATAATTATCTTCGATTATTAAAAATCTAAATAAATTTCTATATTAAAAATTAATAAGTATATTATTTATTTATAAAGTTTTATTTAAATCTTCGTTATTAGCTAGTTAATATTTAAACTATATTAATAAAATAAGATAAGCTTCTAACGCTTATAATACGCTTAGAGAATAATAATAAAAAATAAGAATCTTCTCGAGAATATAAAGTAAATAGTATTTCTAACTTATAAGAGAGCTAGTAGCGAGAAAATTAAAATCTTTAATTTAAAAAATTATAATTATCGCGAAGATAAAATAACTTTAATTTAAGAAATAAATAATTTTAAGATTATAAGTTTAAGAATAAATTTAAGAATAATAAGTTTTATTTAAATAGTGTAAAATATTATAATTATAAAGAAAAAGAATATTATATTACTATCTATATTAAATCGAAAAAATCGAAAATAAAAAATCTTAATAGTATATTAATTAATTTAATTAATAATTATAAGCTTTACGCAATTAACTTAGCGAGAAAAAAGAAACTCTTATCGAAGACTTCGTAATAACGAGAGTAAAAATAGAAGTATTATTTATTTTATCGTTATCTATAAAGATAGAGTACTTTTAAATAATTAAAGCGAGTTATAAACTTTTATTAAAATTTATTTTAATAATAGTATAGAGGTAAATATAATAAGTTAGCGTTTTACGATTAAGTAGAATCTAATTAAAATTAATAATCTCTTATTAAAATCTATATAAATAAATAAAAAATTAATTTATTATTATAATATCTACTCGATAACTTATCGTCTATAAAATAATTAAAAGCGTATTAAGCGCTATAAATATATTTTCTATATTATTAATAAGAAAGATCTCTCGATAATTTTAGATCTTTCGATTTTAATCGATAAGCGAATTAAGATAAATATAAAAGATTAAATCTAGCGTTTTAATATCGAAAAGTAATCGCTCGAGATTCTAACGTTATAATAATTCGCGAACGTCTTAAAAAGATATAAGATTATTTATATATTAGTTATAATTAAAATAATAATCGTAGATAGAGAATATAAAATTAATATAATTAAAATAAAAAGTGTTTATATAAATAGCGTAGAAGTTATTTCTAAACTTTCTAATAACTTAAAAGAATATAAAGATATATTCTTATCGAAAGAAGTAACTTAATTATTATTATATAAGAATTATAATTATATTATTAAAATTATAGCGAAGCTATTATTTAATTTATTATATAACTTATTTAATATAGAGTTAATAGCGCTAAGAATTTATCTTAATAAAGCTCTAGCGAAAAGTTAAATAAAATACTTTACGAGTTTAATAAAAGCTTTAATTCTATTTATTTTAAAAAAGAATAAAGATTTATATTTATATATTAACTATTATAGACTAAATAAGATAACTATTAAAAATCGATATTTATTATTCTTAATTAATAAGATACTTAATCGTCTAAATAGTTTTAAGCGATATATTAAATTTAATTTAAAGAATATTTATTATCGTATATAAATTCGTAAGAGCGATAAATAAAAAATAGCGTTTTATATATATTACGAGTACTTTAAGTATTTAATAATATTATTTAACTTAACTAATATCTTAGTAATCTTTTAAATTTATATTAATAAAACTTTAATTAAACTAATTAACTAGTTTTATATAATATATTTAAATAATATTCTTATATATTTTAAAATAAAGAAGAAGTATTTAAATTATATAAAGTAAGTATTTAATTAATTTAGATAATATAGTCTTTATATAAATCTAAAGAAATATAAGTTTTTTATTATAGAAGTAGAATTTCTCGACTTTATAATATTTATTATTAATATTATTATAGATAAATATAGAGTAACTATAATTTAAGAGTAATTAAAATTAAAAGATTATTATAATATATAAATCTTTTTAAAATTTATAAATTCTATCGAAGATTTATTTATTACTATTTTTAAATTATAAACTCTTTAATAGAATTTTTTAAAAGAAGCGAAAAAGATATTAAGTTAGAATTATTTCTATAGCTCGACGTTATAAAGTATACGTTTAAAAAGCTAAAAGACGCTTTTATAATCGCGTCTCTTCTTAAGTATTTTAACTCTTAGCTTTTAATTTAAATTAAAATTAATATCTTATTATTCGCTATAGCGAGTATATTAACTTAGCTATATACGAATAAATAGTAATATTTAATCGCTTTTTATTTAAGAAAGATAATCGATATAGAGTATACTTATAAAATATATAATTAAGAATTTTTTATAATTATTATAATATTTAAATATTAGCGCTACTATTTAAAAAGAAGTTTTTACTTTATTAAACTTCTTATTAATTATAATAATTTAAAGTATTTTATAAAGTAATTAATATTAAATAGTAGATAAGCTCGCTAGATAATAAAACTCTCTTTATATAATTTCTTAATTTTATATAGATTAGATAAGATAAATTCTATTAATATATCTTTAAAACGTTTTAATTATAAAAGCGAAAACGAATTAATTAATAAACTTCTCTCTATATTATAGTAGAAACTAGCTAGAATTAAAAGTCTTTTAAATTTTATTTTAATTATTATTAAGATAACTTATAAAGATAGTATAAGCTATATATATAAAAAATATAATTTTAATAATAAATATTTTATCGTATTAAATAGTTTAAGTATAAATAAGAATTCTTTAAATATTAATTCTCGAGAAGAAGTATTTATAAAAAGATAATATTTAAGAATTTAAGAATTATTATAATATAAGAAACTTACTTAAATATAATATATTTTTTAAAATTTAAAAAATCTTAATTTTTAATAAGAGAAAGTTTAAGTAAGATATTTACTTAATATATTTATAATATAATTAATAAGCGACTTAATTCTATTATTAGAACTATTAATTATAAATAATTTATTTTATATCTAATTATCGAAATATTAATTAGTATATATAAAAGAATAAGATAGAGTTAAGTTTAAAAATCTTAAATTTATATATATAGCTAATTATTAATTTAAGATTATTACGTTTTTTAGCTAGACTAACTAAGTTAGCTCGCTAGCTCTCTTAAGCTCTCTTATTAAAAATTTATATATAAAAGTTTTATACTCTAAAATAACTAGCTCTCTACGAATACTATTTCTTTATAATTTCGTAAATTATAGAACTCGATATACGCTTTCTAACGCTATAAAAATAATAAAGTTTAATCTACTATTAATAAATTAAATAAATATTTAAATATAATAGTTATAATAGTTATATTAGACGCGTTCGAGATTAAATAATAATTCTTTTATCTATTTATTATTCTTTTATTATTCTATTAATTCTATTAATTCTATTAATTCTATTAATTTCATTAATATAAATATAATCGTCTTCGATATCTCTTATCTAATTAGAGCCCCTTATTAACGTCTCTAAATTATCTCTTAACGAATTTATTACTATTAATAATTAAGATCGTAAGCGAGTTTAATAACTATCTACTACTACTTATAAACGCGTTAAAAGACTCTTAAAAATAGCTTAAATGAATATATTCTTCTTTATATACTTCTTATTAGACGGGCGAAGAGATTAGAATTATAGCGATAAATATATAAAACTTAGAGAAAAAAAAAAAAAAAAAATTTCTTTTAGATTTTCATTTTATTATTTTACGTCTTTTTATAATAATATTAAGATCTAAGATTATAAAAGCGGATATACTAAATTTAATAGTATTCTCGATTTTTAATTATCTAGTTTACTTTCTTCTTTATATATTACTTTATTTAAAATCTTTTAATAATCTATAATCGCGACGTTAAAATCTATAGACTATATATATTTTAATATATTTTATTTAATAATAACTTTTATATACTATAACGCGCGAAGCTAAATATTTTAATATTATATATTATTATAAATAATATACTTAATTAAATCTAGCTTTACTTTACTTAAAAATTAATATTATCTATTATTATAAATAATATATTTAATTAAATCTAGCTTTACGCTATTATTATTATATATAATTTATTTAATTAAATATTATTAATAAGTTATTATTATCTATAGATAATATTTATTTAAATAAAAAATAAATTCTCTTCTACTTTATTTCTAACTACTTTAATATAAAATTTTATCTTTAACTTATATTTACTACGCGTTTATTATATATTTAATCTAATCTTATCTCTTATAAGAGTATAGTTTTTTTTTTTTCTCTCTTTTCTTCGTTATAATAACTTATTCTAAAAAGATTCTAGAAGAAAAACTCGTTTTCGCTCGCGAGACTATAATTAGACTTCGAGCTAGATATTAAATTAAATATAAAATCTAATTTTTATAAGTAGATATAACTATTTTATCGTAATTTTTAAATCTCGTAAATTTTTTATTCTTTAGAGTTATAGCTAAGTAATAAAAGATAACTTAAATAAAAAATAATTAGCTTATTAATACTATAAAGAAATTTAATTTACTAAGAGAGTTAAGAGAAAATAACGATATTATTCTAATTAAAATAAGATTATAGCGATAATAATTCTTTCTCTTAACTATATTTAATCTTTTAATTAGATTTTAAAATAAGAGTAATATAATTACTTAATCTTTAACTAGATTATTATTTAAAAAAACTTTTTTAAATTTTAGTAAATCGCGTAGGTTAAGTAGATAGGCTCATATTATTCTATCTACTTAGAATCTTATTAAGATTATAAATATTCTAGCTATAAATATATATCTATAATTAAAATTAAGCGATAAAGTTTTCTATATTTATTATTATAATTAAATATTTATATATTTATAAAGAGACTTTTAAGTTCGCTCTCTTCTCTATAATCCTCTCTTTCTTCTTAATTTAAGAGTTTTTTATCTTCGCTTTCTTCTCTATAACTCTTCTTTTCTTTTTAATCTAAGAGTTTTTTATTTATACTTTTTTCGATATAATTTTCTCTTTTTTTTTAATTTAAGAGTTCTCTATTT
This sequence comes from Letharia columbiana, assembly GCF_014066305.1. Taxonomy (NCBI): domain Eukaryota; kingdom Fungi; phylum Ascomycota; class Lecanoromycetes; order Lecanorales; family Parmeliaceae; genus Letharia; species Letharia columbiana. Next base: position 6,837 of record NW_023501132.1, on the reverse strand, counting down.
ATACTTTCTTTAATATAATCTTTTCTTTCTTCTTAATTTAAGAGTTTTCTATATATACTTCTTTTAATATAATTCTTTCTTTCTTCGTAATTTAAGAGATTTTTAATATTAAGCGAAATTAAATTTAATCTAATTAATCTTAATACTTCTAATCTTTTAATAATTAATCTCTTTTTAAAATATTTAGATAAATATAATTATAGATTAAAAAATATATATAATCTTAGCTCTAGACTAGAGCGACGCGATCGCTTTTTAATTTTTATAAATAAATCTAGAAGATTAGAAATTATATTTAAAGATATTATTCTCTCTATTAATTTATATAATAATATTATAAAGATTTTTAGAGCTAGCTAAAAGACTTATTATATCTATAATATATTATTATTAAACTCTTTTTTAAAATCTAACTAACGTTAAATAGCGAATAATTTTAATATTATCTTTAAAGATACTCTTTTTCTTCGCGAAATAATTAATTATTAAAACTAGTATCTTTTTATAAAATTCTTCTTTAATAACGCTTTATATCTCTTATATTAGAATAAGATTATAGAGCGAGATAAAGTAATAAACGATTTTAAGACTATTAATTAGAAAGCTTTTTTTATAAATAATAAGAATTTAGCTATTATTAATTTTAATAAATTAAAAAAATACTTTTTATATTAGACTTAAAAGAAAGATCTTATATTTTAACGCTTTTAGAATATTAATAATATAATATTTAATATTTCGAGCTTAACTATTTATCGACGTAGATTTTACTTTATATTTTAATTACTATTTTTATAATAAATTATCTAAAATTAACGAGTAATTAGTATATATAAAAAAATAAGATAGGGCTAAGCTAGAAAACCTTGAATTTGTATGTGCAGCCAATCATAAATTCGGGTCCTATACGCTTTTTAGTTAGACCGGCTAAGTCAGCCCGGTAGCCCTTCCGCGCTTCCCTTATCAAAAATTTGTGTGTAGAAGTTTTACACTCTGAAATAACCAGCTCCCTACGGATACTATTTCTTCATAATTTCCTAAATTATAGAGCTCAGTTTACGCTTTCTAACGCTGTAAAAACTATGAAGTTTGGCCTACTATTGGTGAATTAAATAAATATTCAAATATAATAGTCATAGTAGTCACACCAGACGCGTCCGGGATCGGATAATAATCCTGCCACCTGTTTGTTATTCTTCCATTATTCTACCAATTCTACCAATTCTATCAATTCCACCAATATGAACACAATCGTCTTCGGTACCCCTCGCCCAATTAGAGCCCCTTACTGACGCCCCCAGGCCACCCCTCGGCGAATCCGCTACTGCTGGCAATCGAGGCCGCAAGTGAGCCTAACAGCTACCTACTACTGCTCATAAACGCGTTGGAAGGCCCTCAAAAAGAGCCCGAACGGATACGTCCTCCCCTACATACTCCTCCCAAGCCAGCGGTAGATAGGTTAAACTAACATTCAAATATTGTAGTCACACCAAACGCGTCCGGACGTCATATGCTCTCCACGATTCCACATCAAATCATCACTCAGCAAGCGAAGAACACCACTGCAACTTGGCCATTCCACATCAAATCATCACTCAGCAAGCGGAGAACACCACTGTAACTTGGCCTGTCATCCCCACTGCATTAAGGAGTAAGAGGAGGAACTACAACAGGCAAATGCGGAGAACACTGCGGAGAAACCAAGCGGCAACAAGGCCACCATCGTCAAGAACACGGCTCAGCTCTCCAAGATCCCACGTCATATGCTCTCCACGATTCCACACGATTCCACATCAAATCATCACTCAGCAAGCGGAGAACACCACTGTAACTTGGCCTGTCATCCCCACTGCATTGAGGAGTAAGAGGAGGAACTACAACAGGCAAATGCGGAGAACACTGCGGAGAAACCAAGCGGCAACAAGGCCACCATCGTCAAGAACACGGCTCAGCTCTCCAAGATCCCACGTCATATCAGTCATCCACTCAGTCAGCCACTGAGCTAGCCACTCAGTCTGATACTCTACAAGAGGAGGAGCAAGAGGAGGAACTACAACAGGCAAATGCGGAGAACACTGCGGAGAAACCAAGCGGCAACAAGGCCACCATCGTCAAGAACACGGCTCAGCTCTCCAAGATCCCACGTTATATGCTCTCCACGATTCCATATCAAATCATCACTCAGCAAGCGGAGAACACCACTGTAACTTGGCCTGTCATCCCCACTGCATTGAGGAGTAAGAGGAGGAACTACAACAGGCAAATGCGGAGAATACTGCGGAGAAACCAAGCGGCAACAAGGCCACCATCGTCAAGAACACGGCTCAGCTCTCCAAGATCCCACGTCATATGCTCTCCACGGTTCCACATCAAATCATCACTCAGCAAGCGGAGAACACCACTGCAACTTGGCCGTTCCACATCAAATCATCACTCAGCAAGCGGAGAACACCACTGCAACTTGGCCTGTTATCCCCACTACATTGAGGAGCAAGAGGAGGAACTACAACAGGCAAATGCGGAGAACACTGCGGAGAAACCAAGCGGCAACAAGGCCACCATCGTCAAGAACACGGCTCAGCTCTCCAAGATCCCACGTCAAATCATCACTCAGCAAGCGGAGAACACCACTGCAACTTGGCCTGTCATCCCCACTAATATGGTACATCACTGCAATGACGTTACAAGAGGAGGATCTACTGCGACGATCACAGTCAATTGGGCCTCTGCAGGAGGGACATCGGACGATGCATATTTGGACGAATTGAAACCGTCCGATGTCTACAGCTATCTCATTATTCGAAAGATTTCACTGCGGCAGGAGATATTGTGGGATTCACAGCACTAATTGACACGTTATCTCCATTTCTTTCCGGTATTTCGATACTTCTTGCCATGAGGACATGGCCTTTCTCTGTTTTTTGTAGGTAATTGTTACGGATCAATCCTCCACACTCGATATACCTTCCTAATTAGGCCTTAGCGCGCCTCTCTCCGCACATATATGTCTATACTACATAGATTAAATCAATTTTGTAGTGGTGGAAGTAGGTCAAAAACGTACAGCAAGCGATCAGAGTCCGATTTGACTTAGGGCTAGGGCTAAAATTCGATTTGACTTAGAAAAATCCAACTCCATTTGACTTAGAAAAATGAAAAATCCAACTCCATGAATTTAATTCATAGGCCTTTACTTGTTATTTATAATTTAAAACTATATAAGATAAAATAACTTCGCTTAGACTATAACGTTATCGATAGCGACTTAAAAATTACTATTTATATTTTCTTTTCTTACTTTTTAATAGCTAATTTCGATATTATATATCTAAATAATAACGAATAAAATAGATAAATTAATAATATTATTTAATCTACGCTTAGAGATATTTATAATTATTATATATAATAGTATTAGTCGAGAAGCTATATTAATATAAACTATAAGATATATATTAAAAAAGAGTAAAGTATTAATAACGCTAATTATTTAATTAATATTAATTATTTATTATCTATTAACTTATTAAAATAATTTTAAAAATATATATTTTATAAGAGTAATAAATATTCTAAGTTTATAAATTTAATATTAATCGTTATAATTTATAATCTTAAGAGCTTAATTTAATATAATAGTCTTATCTTAATAAAATATAACTTTCTTAAGCTTATAAAATTCTATTATAATATTTATAATAAGAGTTATTTAAGTTAAAATAATACGTAACTTAATATTAAAGTTAAAGATATTTTCGTTATTAACGATATTATATTATTATAAAAAATATACTATCTTAAATAATAAGTATAAAAATTCTATAATCTTCGATAGATCGTATATTATTTTATAGTCTTATAATATTCTTTTATATTAACGCGTAATATAGATTTAATCTTTATTAAATTAAGCTTAAGTAATCTATTATAAAATAAAGAAAATCTTATTTATAATAAGATTTATAATAATAATAAAGATCTATTCGCTATATTATTTAAAAATTATTTTATATTTAATAATAACGACTTTAAAGACTTAGAGTTCTCTTAATTCTATATTAATAAATACTTTAAAGTAAATTAATATAATTAAATTATAATTAATACTCGAGAATCTTATCTAAAATAACTTAATATAATTAAAGAATATAAAAAGAGTAAGTAAAGAGTCGCTATTATATTAAAAGATTTAATAAAAATAAAATTCTTATTTAATATATAGTCGAAATACTATATAAAATAGCTATTCTTTATATATTACGAATTTAATATCGACGATTACTCGATTACTATCGTATAGATTATCGCTTTTTTATCGAATATCTAGAGACTTAATAATTTAATATTATCTATAAATAATATTAATAGCTATTTATCTATAGATAATTAGATAAAAATCTTAATTATCGAAGACTCTTATCGCTTTTATTAGATACTTTTAATTAAAGAAGTTAATAAGTTTATATTAGTTTATCTAAATAGATAAATAGTATATTTAAAAGTATTAGCGATTAAAACTTATCTCGAGTTAAATAATTATTTCATTACTTTAAAAACTTAATAGCGTCTTTATAAAATTACGATTAGCGCTTATTATTATACTTTTATATTAATTATAAAAGAAGTTATATTATTATAATAATCTAAATTAATATTAAAAAAAATAAAAAATTATAAATATTAATAAGAGTAATTTTAACGCTAAGCGCTTCGTTATAATAATAATAAGATTTCTAATAATAGTTTTTTAGATAACTTAGAGTTTAATCGATATAATTTTATTAATTTTAATTTTAAATAAGTAATTAAGCGATATAGAACTATATAGTTTTAAGTAAATTAGTTTCTATAGAAGATATTACTTATCTTTTAATCGTATTTTCTAAATTAACTTTAATTAGCTAATAATATATTTTATAAATTCTTTTATTATATTCGAAATATTTTAGTCGTTTTAATCGAATAGAAGAATATTTAAGTTATATTTCGAGAAAGATATATAAATATTAACTTTTATTACGATTATAATATATTTAATTAAAAAAATAATAAGAAAAGATAAATAGCTATTAATATTACGTACTCGTTATTTAATTTAAATACTAAACTTATCTTATAATTCTATATTAAATATATTTTTAAAATCTTAATCGCGAGATTTATTAGAATCGATATAGATGTAATATTAATATAGATATATTAAATAAGATAATTAGATATCGAATAACTATATAGATAGAAGATATTAAATAATAGTAGATAACTCTATTAAGATACGCTAGACTCTAATAGATTATAGAATTAAATAATATATTAAGAAAGATATAGAATACGATCGTAATACTACCTCTCTCTTTTATAGAATTATACTCTTATAATTAATAAGTAAAAGAGTAATAAAACTAGTATATATATACGCTCGCTTAAAAATTAATAAAATAATAAAGAACTTTTAATATTTAGAATCTTTAATACTACGATCTTTCTCGACGATAGTATAGATAGTAAGAGCTTATATCTCGATCTTCGCGTTAATATCGTCGCTAGTTAAAGATATAACGAGTATAGAAGTTCTAATCTAAAAGAAATCGATATAGTAATAGACGAGTAATAAATATAAGTATTTTAATAGATAATAATAATTTTCGAGTTAATATTTTAGTATAAAGAATATTAATAAAATAGTGCGAGTTAATTAATCGAGAGATCTTAAATTAAATTAAGTCGTAAACGCTAAATTTTAATTTAGTATTAAATTAGTTTAATATAGACTTCTTTATAATAAGTTATCTAGTTAATATCGATTATATCTAGCGATAACGATAGTAAGATTCGCGTATAATCTAATATAGTCTCGAAATATATTAAGAGTTATATTAATAAGAGGAGACGATCTAATAAATCTAAAATGCGGCTATTATAAAGTAATATAGATCTAAGAAATCGAATCGCGAACGCGAAGAAAATAAAGTTATTATAAAATATCGAACGATTTTAATTCGTTTAAAAATACGATATTTATAGTATTATCGAGCTTAGTAAACTACTTACGAGTATTACTTATAAAAATTATTAATTATATCTTAATAATTTTCAAATTCGCTACTATTCGAGTTATATTATTTAAGATTCTTATTAAGACTCTTCTATTTCATCTAATACTTAAAGCGATTATTAATAAATTTAAAGGCGATAATCTTCTTTATTACTTATTTAATTCGATCTTCGATAGTAATATACTTCGATAAAGAATTAATTTATTTAGATAAGAGGTTTATCGATACGAGGCTTAAGAGATTAAGATAAAATATATTATAAATCTTTATACTCACTGAGAGCTCTAAGCGATAAGAGGTTTCTACGAGATCTATTACTTTAAATAAACTATATCTCTTATTATTTAGCTTTCATAACGATCGATTCGAAGTAATATTCTTATTACTAAGAAAGATTATATCGTCTACTTTAAAAGTAATCTTCTAGCGTCGCTTATTAATCTAGATTATTATAGCCTTTTAAATATAATTTATATTACTTTAAATATAGTCGAGAATTTACTATATATACTCGATAATATTCTTCGCTTAAGTAGCGTTAAGGCGCTTACGAGTAATATTATAGTCGATAATATCTAAGCTAAAACTTATTTAAGAGTAAAAGCTCTTATTTATAAAGAATAATAGAATATTCGTAGTTATAAATATAGTATTATTATCGATAAACTCGATAATAGATAACTATCTAGACTAATCGTCTTATATATAATTATAATACGTTTAAAGATAGCGTTCTATATTCTAATTAGCCCGTTTAATCTATTTATTAATTTCGAAATAA